>NW_016908714.1:182352-282783 GCF_001483705.2 Eufriesea mexicana | reverse complement strand
TATATTAATTATTAAATTAATAAATAGAATTATATATATAAATTATAGTATTGTGGCAAGGTGTAATCTTACTTAAAAAAATACGATAGTAATTTGATAAAACACTATTTTATTCAATGCTTCGTTTTTGAGAATACAATCATCTCTTGAATCATCATAGCAAATTCAATTTACAATTAAAAGAAGAAAGGAATTGTACGCCTCTGCCTGTGGAATATTGCGCAAATTAGGATTTGCATCGAGCTAGGACATGGATAGGGTAGCGTTCCATCTGACACAAGCGTGAGGAATAAATCGAATGAAATTTGATTGGATCGCGAGGCATCTGAGCCATCGTCTCCTCAAGAATCTTTCTTCCTCCGGTTTTTTATTCATTTTCCTAGCTCCGAGCTGACTTCGCCACCTTCTTTCGTCGGATACTTTAGAACACAGGCACTTGGCAGTGGTTATGCATGTACAGCGACGACGTCGGTGGTCGAAGGTGGATGGAAAAATGGAGGGTTGGGCGTGAACACTCGACGCAAGCAGCCGGATGTTGGTGTAGATCGCGGTGAGGTTCTCGTGCTCAAGGGAGCCTTCTACGAGACCCATTGAGATTGCCACTCGGACCTCTTCTCCCTTACCCTTTCGCTGCTCTTCGTCGTCTCTTCCGTGTCTTTGCTGCGTACGCTACTCAAGATAATGAAACACGTCATTAAGTGTCTCGCTTTGTTTAATCACTCTAATCTAGTTTCGTGACACACGTCCTGCTTCTTGCAATGACGCTTTGCATGGAACAACTGATCGCCAGCAAAACTGTTTTTAATCACCGTCCCGGAGAGCGTGTTTATAACATGATTTTTATTCGAAGGCTTACACTTTTAACAGACCTAACGGTTTACAATATATTTTATATCGCGACTGCAATTCCGGAGGATAGATGTGCCTCACCGCCGTTCTAGCGGATTAAGTTGTAAAGGTAAAGGCGAAAGTTTAGGAATTTTTACAAGTACCAGACTCGACAGATGGGACCCACGTGTGACAGACCCAACAAGCGACGGACGGACACCGCTTATAAATCACGTCATTGACCATCAAAAATCGGCTCCTTGACAGTTTCCTACTCCTTAGCCAAAGGTCCTTCCGTCACACCCTCTGTCCAATTAAAACTCCTTACTTTTCCACCACCAACGTTTATTTTGCCCAATCGGAACTAAACTGGAGAAAACACCGGACAGGACACGACGAGACACGACATAGATCAAATTCGAGAAATCGGTTCGTCTTCGACACCGATCCTTGAAACATCTTACTTACACGTATAAACGCGTGTTCGAAACGGTACTCCGTTCAACGTCTTCATTATAACTATTCTATACTTTTCTATAAATAAACGCTCTCTTTTATCAACGCGCACTTCGGGATCCTTATTATCACAAACTAGTCATACAATATTATCTTGGCGCATGATAAGCGTTCTAAGACTTCGAAGGGATTCGATAAATAGAACGCAACACACAGTTGGAGGGTATTTCTTAAATTCCCTCTATCTAGGTCTCTGTGGATCCATCTTTTGAAGCATGTTTTTATTCGAGATTCAGGAAAGAAGTTTGAAAATTATATTTTGTTAGCAAATAATCATGTTTGATTATTTACTTCTTAGGGTACGTTTTAAGTTATTTAGTTAATTTGATGTTAATGTAAATTTGTTTGCTTTTATTAAATTTGGTTGTTCATAAAATTTTCGCTTTACTGGACTTTTTTAATAGTGGTTATTTATATGCTGTTACTTTTGTTGGATTTTTTAGCGAGACTTCTTGACATTCTAATTATAAGTCTCATATTTCGTCATTCGAGTTTCCAGGCCACGCTGATTAACTCCACTTTTTGGATTTTTTAAACTTTTGGTATCAAAGCACTCGAATCACGTTCAACTTCTTATATTTTGAATAAATTTCTACCTTTTTATTTTGTCGAGCTGATCGACCTGACAACTGAGAGGCTCACTTATTAATTTTCGACTTGAAATAACTATTTACACTCTCCAATTTTTTTCTAACGTCTAAACAAAATTTTTATTACAAAGAATAGATATTCTGGTCAAAAGTTTAAACTAATTTTGTGTAAGAAATTTTCTCTTTCGATAGTCTAGGAGACAACGTACTCTGTGACGTTTTTATTCTATTTTATTAAAGATTTTGTATCCAAATCGTATAAGAAAAAGTAATAAAATTGCAATAATGTGGAATAATATTTCTGGAGATATAATATATATAATTTAATAAGGAACAAAATTATTAGTTTCGCACGTTTTACTGTAACAATAAGAGAACTTGGCTCAATATGGGAAATCGTTTTGCAGAGAAGTCTGGCCCGAAAACGACTGTTTTGGAAGCGCTGTTATTACACCGGAGGAGGAATTTCTGGCACTACGTGAAGTCTTCTTCGCCGACTTGGGTGGTGAGTAGAATTTTTGCATTTCGTGTAGACTGAAAGCTTTTGTTTGTTTCCAACGTATCACTGACATTTCAATCCACTGGTCGTTTAACAGCAAATAAAAAAAGAAAAAATTAACAAATACAAAATTATCAAGGATTCACGAATATTTTTTAAATATTTTAACGATTATACTCGTGAACACAAATACACCTGATCCTTCTTTTACACGATGAAAGAAATTACTATGCAAAAAGTAATATAAGACATAAAAAATACCACATTCACTAGAGAAAATTATTTAATTATTACAGTACATAATTTTATATTTTATTATCAAATAAATATAATATATTAAACGAATGCAGTAAGATGCTGGAGAAAAATTAATAAGCAATTGAAAAATCAAAAGATC
The DNA here is from genome assembly GCF_001483705.2 of Eufriesea mexicana. Classification (NCBI taxonomy): domain Eukaryota; kingdom Metazoa; phylum Arthropoda; class Insecta; order Hymenoptera; family Apidae; genus Eufriesea; species Eufriesea mexicana. The sequence continues at coordinate 279,953 of NW_016908714.1, read as the reverse complement.
TATCAAAAATATGATAGAACAGTGAGTCAAGCCTTTAAAAAAAATCGTATAATTTTAAAATGATGTAAAACATTTTCGTGTAAAAAGAAGGATCAGGATCATATATCAAAGTTAATTAAAGAAATTACTATGCAAAAAGTAATATAAGACATGAGAAATACTGCATTTACTAGAGAAAATTATTTAATTATTACAGTACATAATTTCATATTTTATTATCAAATAAATATAAGATATTAAACGATTGCAGTAAGATGCTGGAGAAAAATTAATAAGCAATTGAGAAATCAGAAGATCTATCAGAAATATGATATAACAATGAGTCAATCCTTTTAAAAGATCGTATAATTTTAAAATGGTGTAAAACATTTTCGTGTAAAAAGATGGATCAGGATCATATATCAAAGTTAAACAATTGTCTTCATAATCGCACGTACGTATGGAATTCTATCCATAATTGAGATTTTCAGAGTGATATTTTTCAAAGGTGAAATCTTTGATGAGAATCCGTATACCGTAGTCACTTAAGCCTGGAACAATCCCTACTACACAGTATCGTATAAATTCCTAATATACTTCAGAATTTCGGTGGTGGTAAATCGGTCCTCCAAAAGGAAACTTAATCCCTGGCTAATACCGTGCCGCCTCGAAGATCGTTCAAATTAAATTCTGGAAAATATCGCGCTAACGAGATTCTAGGAAACGAGACGTATATTTGCAATCTCCGGTAGGCAGCTTGAGATAAAGTTAAAACTTCGTACTTTCAAAGCACTGGCCGCTGGTACTTTTTGCCTGGCCTCTACCCATCCCCATCCCCATGGGGGATTGCTTGTGTAACTTGAATTTATCGAGAAAATTATATTCTCTGTACACATAGCCCCGTGAGAAACTTGCGGATGTTACTTTTGGTGGCGCGCGATTATAAAGTGGAAAGTCCCTTATTACATTGGAACCTGAAAGTAATAAGCCGTTCAATTTAATTCGTAGAAATTTCGTAACTAACCGTCGAATTTATTGGATTAAAACCTGATTCCGTTCATCCGGATGGCGAGGATTTCCACCAGGTTAAAGACCCCGCGTTGTCTTCGCGATCGAGCAGTCGTTTCTCCTTTGTTTGCAATCCTTTTTCTTCCAACACGTTGTAAACAGATTGGATTACGTTGGTGTATAGTTTACATAGTATGTTTCATGACGAGTAAATCAGTAGATAAAAGCGAGATCATTGTACTGCGTAGGGGCGAGACGATGGCTAGTGGGACGGTACAGGGGCATGATGGGTACTCCGCTTCGCCTGACTCCACGTTTAATGCTCCTGCAGTTTCTACTTTTAGCTTCTCAGTAGTTGACGTAGGAGAATAAGTCACGTTGTCACGGTTTTCATCTTAGGTTTACCCTTTGGGCTTTTAGTTATATCCTGGATTTTATCCCGACTCGTAGACTATAAATTACTTTTGAAAGGTAACGAAGTTACAAATGTATCGATATGTTTTTATTAAACTAAGCTTTATTGTGGCAATTATTTATTTATAATTCTCTGCAAAAATTGGCAGACTATTATATGAAAACGACGAAACAATGCAAAATAAAATGATATGGGAACAAACTATAGGAAACTATGTGATGTAGAAAAATTGAAATAATATTATATAGAAACAGTGAAACAATATGGTATAGAAAAATTGGAACAATATTATATACAAACAATAAATATGGCAAATGGAAAAGTTCCATATAATATTGCATTAATAAAATTAGAGAAATGATTTTTCGATATATATGATATTTAGACTACATTTGTAAGTACGGAGCGTGGTGGCGCTAGTGTGTTAGCGTCTTAAGGCCGCCATATTACCAAAAGGTGAATCGACAATATATTGAAACCTTTTGTGTTTCAATTAATAATATTTCGAACTAATATTATAAATCGTGTTCAAACAGTCTTGTAACTCACAGATAATGCATATTTATGTAATAAATGCACCATAAATACTGCATTATTTTTATCATTACAATATTACCAGAGACTTCTGGTAAGGAAATTCGTGAAAGGCGCGACTTGTTGATGGGACCAACGTAAATAACACGATTCAGGCTGGTAGTTAATTTTCGTTGATGTTTTTCTACCTCAGTTAAGTGTTACTCTTCTCCACGACCAACATAATGTGTTCATTATGACACGCGCGATTGGAACTTAAATCATAAGATAGAGGGTTGAACATTTTTCTTTAAATGAAGTAAATGTAGATATTCGAATGCTATCGTGTATAAATATACTGATCAAGTACATACGATGAATTATATTGACGCGCAGTATTCACTTACGATGTACATCTGTCAGACCGAAAGGATTAAAAGTTACACAGGATAAAGGACAATTCGGTATTATTCAAACATTCCAGTTGCATCTCTCACTCTCAACATATTCTACGACGGATTAAATGAGTCGGATAACAGGGCCTGGTTCACGAAATTCCACCGCTCCGCATAAATGGCCACGCTCAGCCCTTAACTCGGGTCATTTAAGCGGACGTTATTGTATACACCAGCGTAATCTATTATATTTACTCGAGCGTTTGAAATTTCAACGTAATAACCCCTTGTCCGCGATAAAATGCCGCCACGGCCAACGGACTCAAATATTCGTTCTCGCCTCTTCTTTTCCCACCTTTTTCCCCCCTTCTTTGCTTAAATTTCCGTAAAAATAAATTAACGAGCCGCCGGATACTCCTACTAAGGAGATATTAACAGTGGAAAACTTATAAACACGTAATTTTACTCAAGGGGAGCACCTGCGGGAGCGGTTTGTAATAACTGGCACGTACATCACGACACAAATTTAATTAAACACACCCTCGGTATTCATTTCACGCTTCTAATTTATGTATGAATAACTATGCCGCTTGGCCGCCGAGATTTCGTGACGTTCCATCTTCCGAAATGTATTTATCTATGTTTATTAACTGTGCAGAGGGTGGGGGTAACAATGGCTACACCGTGGTGGACGTTTCAATAGCATGTTATGGCTTTTCATTTCGATTCACCCCTTTGTGTCTTCTGTGGCGTTGACCGCGTTTCTTAATGCAAATAAATTGAATGCCGTTGTTATGCAAGAAATCGATATTTCAATTAGACGAGTGGTAGCATTATTCCACGAAATAGAAAAGTGTCAAGATTTCAGATATAAAATTAGGTGAAACGAGGGTGGAGAATGAAAATAGGGTAAAAGAAGGGTGTAAGTTAATATAAGGTTAAATATGCTTTTAAATAGTTACGTTAAATTAAATTTATAAATATTTTTATTTACTTAGTAAAGTAAGTTTCTCATTTATTATCGAGGTAATTTATTTATAATTTTACTGAATTTTATATGATTTTAGATACAGTACTTGAAACAAAAATACGATAGCATAACCTATAATTTTTAGTGTTTCCCGTGGAACTTCAAAGTGGTCAATTTTGGAAACAGAAAATTATATGACTAAAAATAAGATTTAATTTTTCATTAGAAAGATTAGCATTATACCCTTGACTAAATTTGTTGATATAGGTGCCTATATTTGGAAAATTTTCGTTAATATAGTAAAAATTGAAATTTCTAAAATTTTTCCCTATGGAATCTTCACATTCTTGAGTAATAAAAATCAAAATTATCTATTTATTCATTCCTGTGTTATAATTTTCCTTTTTCAGATAAATAGATAAAATTTGTACAAGAAATTTTATCTCCTCCTATGTTATTAAGGAATTTAATAATAAATAATAATAATAATAATAAACTTAATTCCTGTGTTATCAGGAATTCTTTTTATAGCATATATTATATTATATTAATATCAAGAAACACTATAAATTACGAGGTGTACTATCATTTCGTCGCTTACCGTGAATACCTTGTTTTACTTTTATTTTTGTGGTAAAACCAGTTGAATTAAAACGTTTGAAAAATTTTATTTATTTTTGAATCTTTTAATTTTTTTAATAGAAGATCGTCATTTCGTGTGTTAGTGTGTGCCTTAGTATGTAAGGTCCAGATAAGATTTTTGGCGGTATCCAAAGCCTTTTTTATCCTTTGACTTTATGGCAGTTGGTGAAATATTATATATTAGGTACCTCGTGTTGTCCTACTGTACCATGTAAAGAAATTATTCAAAATTATTCTTTTGAACATGAAGATATTGAAGTACTGTTTTATCGTTTATTTGGTTTTACAAATTTCGATTTGAAAATTAAATAATGTTAATTAAATTCTGTAAGAAAAATTAATAACATTTATTACATTACATGTTTACGTATTTTTATAATACCAGTACAGTGCATGCCGTTTAGTGAGATTGATTGACGTTGATTGTATAGTCGGTTGGGTATGCTTTCATGGCTAGCATGTTCAGTGTTTTTCGTGTGTACGTGACGTCTGAATGCAAATTGTTTTGATGCAAAACAGTTGCTATGGAATTAGGTGAATTTATTTACAAGAATAGTTAATATACTTATGGAACATGACCATGGGAACATACCATACAAACTTTCTTATATATCTTAACCCTGTGCACTCGACCATTTTTTGGCTAAAGAAGAATAGGAGTTCAAAGATTTTCTGTTACAAAGCTGACGACATTTTTCTGAGCAGCGAATAAGAAGTCGTATGACAATTAACACGTAGAATTATTCGATTTCGATACCTCGCATATCGTTACAGTATCTAAAATTTGACATATTAATGAATATCGAGCTTCGAAATTTTATTAAAAGGCGACTGAATGACGCCTCTCGAACGCAAAGGGTTAAAATATATAACATATTTACTCTATACACTTTTACCCTTTACACTATTATAAATATTAGGTGAAGTAAAAAGAAATCCATTATTTTTGCATAAAATTGAATGCAAAAATAATGGATTTCTTTTTACTACACCTAATATAATGAAAGACGAAGTAAGTTAACAATGTTGGCCACCATCTGAATATTCCAGTATTTGTATTTATAATATGAAATTGAATGCAAAAATAATGGATTTTTTTTTACTTCACCTAATATTTCAGTATAATATGTTCCATATAGATTCCCATCATTTAATTCTACATTACCACTAGCACTCTATTCTTTCTTTTCCTTTACAACAAATTTCAATTTTTGTTGTAATTTTGTTCACGTTTTCTCTCATGAGTAGACTATGTTCATCCCTCATTGGGTTGTCTGTGACACTTCCACAATTTTTCCTCATTTCTTTTCTCTGTACCAGGAACATCCATATCCAGGTTACTAGTAACACTTTAGAAAGCTTAACTTATCGCCTTGCTATTATCTAGACCTATACATTAAAGAGACTCTGTGTTCCTGACGCCTCAGAGGCGAAAAAATAGAATAATGGATCAAGTGCACCGAGCAGGAAGAGAAATAGCAACAGGGCACGTTCTAGTCGTTGCATTTTATATATATAACACGTTCAGAAGCCAAAGTGATTAACTACGTTTCTTGAATCTTCTTCAATTTTTTAAAATTTTCATATCGAAGCATTTCATTTGTTAAAAATTTTTATATGCCTGTACTTAATTAATTTATACTTTATTTATCAAACTACCTTATTCGTTAAAAATTTTCCTTTCAAAGCACCTAATTGATTTAATATCTTTAAAATAAACGACCTAACTCATGTAAAATCCGTATATCTTATTGTTTCAAAATTTTAAATATCTTAATTGATTAAAAATTTTTACATCGTAGCACCTAATTGATTTACAGTTTGTATACCGAAGCATTTAGTCGATAAAAATTTGTTGAACCAAAATAACTAATTAATTAAAAATTTATGTGAATATACTGAAGCACCTAATTTATTAGATATTTTCATATCAAATCAACCATGAGATTTAAAATTTCTATACCAGAGTACTTAATTGATTTGGAATCTTTTTATGAAGGTGTTTTAACTTTTTTATATTTCAAATAAATTTTTACTTTTTATTTTGGGGAGTTAACTTGCCCAATGTAGCTCGTGTTCCAATCGATGGTTGCTCCATGCAACGGGTCAAGACGAAATCAGCTGATTCCATGGCGACCTCGCGCGATTTCGATCGTTGTTTCACCCCTTGCCAACCCCCTTTCTCTCCGTGCACATTACCACTTGCATTTTGCAACTTGGATGCGTTTGCGTCCTCGAAGTTTAAAGGACCGTCTGTTACACGTTGATAAAATGTATCTCAAAGATCGGAGTATATTTCACTAGATAGACCTGCCTTCCTTCTTTGTTTCACATCGAAATAAATTGTTGGAAAAATTAATTGTTTAAATTGAAAAATTAAACGTTGGAAAAATCTGGATCTAATTAGGAATCGGTGTAACAAGGTGATCCACGATTTTTGGTTTTGTCATTATCGTTTGATATTTTATTTTGAATTTGTGCATAGGTTGATGCGGGTGTTTTATGGGGTTGGAGATGTCAATTTGAATGGGGTCCCCTCTTTAGGTGTGAGGTAAGGTATTGAAACGTGGTTTAAGGTGTTAGTTATTATATTAATTATTGTTATTAGTTATTATATTAGTTAGTTGTTATTATATTATATATTTAGTTAGTTATTAGTTAGTTAGTTATTATAGTTCAATGACAAATCAGATTGATGGAAAAGAATGATATATAATTGTTTAATTTTAGTGTCATTTTAAATAAAATTTTTTCAGGGAGAGAATACGCTATTGTGTTTATGTATAATTATTAAATAAACGGTAAATTATTTTAGCATAAATAGTGTTATAAATACTTATGACAATGTGAATGTTTAGGATATTAAATGACAACAATTTAATTCTCTTAATACAAACTTTTTAAGTAAGCCAATCACCATTTTTATGTGTACGAATTTTATAATTAATTCTTTAGGTAAATAATTGAGTTTAGTATAAGTAGTGATAAAATTTTTTATGGAATTAGATCGTAATTTATAATGTAGTTGAGTAGAATAGTTATCATGTTGATTAAAAGTTTCTAAATAAATGAATGCGCCGTTTTTAATTAGTATTGATATTATTTAGATAACCTTCTCAATTCCAAATTATCTAATCCTCATTTAATCCTAACAGTAATATGCACAAATCAATGTAATTATATAGTTTACATCATGTAACGTTATGAATATTAGTTTGCTCCACTGATGTAATTTGTGTAAACTGTTGAATTAGGAAAAGAGTCGAGTAAAAATTAAAGCGTGAATAAAATAAAATTCATCGTATCGCAACAGAGGTTGAAGGCTTTATTCTATAAGCACTCGAGGGAGCACGTCCGACAGGGTACGTCTTTTCTGACCCAAGATTTTTGGATTTTCTTCCACAGGGGGAAGAAAATATTGTTGTCTCTCCCACTACAGGGCACCAACTTTCTTTCTCCTTCAGCAACTACAGGTTCACCACCTTTCAGGTCATGTCATAAATATCTTACGGATATTTCAATAATAATGTTAAACAGTCATCTAACTAAACACTGATCTAAAATTTCGAAAAATTTCAAAAGCAGAGTGGATCACTTAGATCTGCGAATATATTTCAATCATCGAGGCTATCAGTAACTATAAAAATCAAGTTCAGGTCTGACTTGTTCCAGGTATTCCAAAAATCTGAGACAATTCTCAGGTAATTACTAAAATTCTAATTCTTGTGTCCAAATAATATTTAAAGCGAAACATTTTTATCAAAACAAGTAATTCATCCCTTGATTTCGTTGAAAATAGACGTAAAAATTTTCGTTTGAACTTGAATCTCTGTCAGCATAGGATTAATCTAGCATTAATCCGGCGAGGTCTGAAGGGAAAGTCTAGGTACTTCAGACACTCGGACGCATTCCTAGACTTTCGTTCATTGTTTGCACTCGGTCATAAATATCTCATCCATACAATTCTTGCACGTGGTCATCCGTCCACTCGCATGCACTCCAGATGATACCCTAAACGCTTAAGCTAGACCCGATAACCTTCATTTTTGTTTTATTCCGCACAGTTGCTATCGAAGACTTAGGAAAACGTACAGAAATACACACAAATACAGAAATCACATGCACTGTGCATATTTCTGACGTGCGCTTCGGTTCATTGACAGCACTTCGGCGGACTGAACTGCCTAAGCGAAAGGATTAATACTGTTTCCTTTGCAAGAATCTCTATCAGCTCACAATATGTCCGCACGTCTAATCGGGATTCATTCGTTTGGCGCCGGTAGGATTAACTCATCATTTGGGCATGATACCAACGTGGTGTCACAGACATTTACCCGATAGTTTTCGCACGACACTAACGTGATGCCACCGTCTTAGGACCGCATAGTGTTAACCCTTTCGCTTCGAGCACCGCATATAAGCAGTGTCCACGATGACTCTAGGGTACGAGCACTCATATGTCCGGCATCCAAATGATGCGTATACAAATGCAATCTGAATACTTTTGCTTTATTCCGCACAGTTGTTATTTAACACTTAGCCGACCGATCGGGGAGATCTCCCCATTTTAAAGTAAGCTGGTGCCCAACTGATCGGGGAGATCCCCCATTTTGACCTTAGCAACGCGTTTCTTGTTTTCGGTTATTACTTACACTACTTCCATTTCCAGTTGTTCGCAATTACTGACGAACTGCTTCTATGAAGCACAACATATAATAAAATTCACCAATTTTTGAGGCCCCTTATTCGGGTTCCTCGAGCGCGGTGGAAACCGTATAGTTCGCTCTGAGGCGTGCGGTCGGCTAAGCGAGATTAATTAAGATTTAGAATTTAATCACCTAAATTAAGATTTAGGAAAACGTACAGAAGTACATAGAAATCACATGCGCTGTACATATTTCTGACTCGCGGTTTGGTTCAGTGACAGTAATTAGGCGGACTGAACTACCGAAGTACTACGAAGGATTAACCCTTCGCACTCGAGAGGTGCCTCTCAGTCACCATTTAATTTGATTCTAAATATCGATGTTAATTAATATATCAAATTCAAAATTACCTGATGCGTGCAATGTCGAAGTAAAATAATTCTACGTCTTAATTTGCGTGCGATTTCTTATTTGCCATTTTAAAAATATCCTCGACTTTATGACAGAAAATCTTCGAATTACTATTTTTCTGTAACGAAAACATGGTCGAGTGCAAAGGGTTAGTACTGTTTCCTTTGCAAGAGTCCCTCCCAGCTCACAATGCCAATTTCGCAGAGCAACGATACACCGTTGTCTAATTTATTGATCAAATCCCGATACAAGGGAGACTCATTCGCACTCTCTGAATCTTGCTGCCAGTTGTTTATAAATAATCACGTGCTCGATAAAGCCAGATGTCTTGTAGCCGGTCGAAAGGATCTTATTTATACATGTCTCGTGTAGCTTCAGCGAGGGTTGCAACCCCCAGAGAAGCAGCTATACGTTTCATCGAATGCTACTTTCGCGTGAGGCATCGGCGTACAAGGAACGAAGATGCGGCATCTTGCAGTGCAATTTTTCTCTCCCTCCATCCTGACTCTAACTTGTTCCACTGAATACTTGATGGATGTATCAGAATAGGGAAACTATAAGTTTCGCCACTCCAGGTCGAAGGTTTGATGAATGAAGACCGAATTGAAAGTCTCGTCTGTACCTCGGTGCTGGTCGGGCAATGGCAAGAATTCGCATAGCCTGCTAGCAACGATTCCTACCGTATGTCCGCCGTTCGTCTTGTTTTCATTCTTGCTGGGTTTTACGGTCCATAACTTAGTGTCTTCCGCCAAGATATTCCCCGATCTTTTTATACCTTTTGCTCTATACAGCCGTTGGCTCGAAGCTGTGTAATGTTTCACTGTTTGGCTCGGCACCTCTCAGACATGCAAACGCGCAAGGCTGGCTGGCTGGCGTTTTCTCGATGCTGTGTAGAATAAGCTTGTTTACCTGTCTCCTCGTCCGTCAGATTTCTCTTCCCTCGAAATCATCTTTGTGACAGCTTTTTCGGGAATGGGCACGCTCGTGCGTGGAATAACGATTCGATCAGGTTACGTGTTGGGTCCCCGTGATCATGGGGTGCAGGCTAGGGTGGAGAGGGCTTGCAGGTCGTTAAGTATTTCGATGTTTCGGTGTTAGTATGTGCTACTGGCTACTGCTAGGACTGGATTCTTCGATGAAGACCTTGAGGTAAAAGATGGCTGCTTTGAATCGATTTTTGATTATATAATATCGTCAAATGTGAAACATATATTAGGGGGACCGAAAAGTAATCAAAATTTTGTTTGCTGGCGAAGAACATTTATTTATTAAAGAAATCTTAAATGCTAATCAAGAAAATAATTTTCATCATTTTCTAACGCTTTTTGCCAGCGTAAAGGCAATTGTTCGATTCCCTTTTTAAAAAAGTCCTTCGATTTTTCATTGAAAAACTTTTCTAACTGCGTTTTCACTTCTCCAACATTGGTAAATTTTTTGCTTCTTAATGTATGCTCTTACGATCTGAAAAGGTGACAATCCGACGATGTGAGATCTCGTGAATAGGGTGGATGAGGTAAAAGTTCCAACCCAAGCTCCCTTATTTTTTCCTGTGTTATTTTTGCAGCGTGAGGCCTCGTGTTGAAGGATCCTCTTTTTGTTATTGACCAAAACAGATCTTCTATTGTTGGCCTTGACATCTTTCCTCCTTGGTAAAACAAACATTTTTTCATCGAAAAATAAAATTTACAACCAAGCTTGGACGTAATAACAAAACTTCCGTGTTCACGGGACCGTGTCTCGACACAAACTAACTGTGAATGAGCTCATCGAAGAAATTTTGATTACGTTTCGGTCCCCCTAATATAATATATTTTGATCAAATTATATTATATGTGTATAATATAATATAATATATATTACCTCTATGGGCCCCTGTAACTTTCAAGTTACATGCTAATCTATGGATATTTTATTAAATACTGCATTCAGTGTTATCGTCTTGATCACTCTAGTTCGCGATTTTTCTTTCGATATATTTATAATTATTTTTACAATACCTCCCGTGATTCCATTTTTAAAAATTCTAATTCTTTTTCATTTACCGGTTATTCGATCATGATAGTTAGGTCCTCTATGGCCCCCTATGACTTATTTTCCACAAGATGGCGTGGAAAATTATCTTGTCTATCTATTGCACATTATCTTGGCACAATAGTACAAACGTTGTTAATTCAAACTTTCAATATGAATTCGTTATAATAAAATTGTCAAAACTGCTGAATTTATTGCTTGATATTTGTTGATTTTATGTTACATACAATTCTTGTAGTCAAGAAAAATATATATTCGATCCATAGAGGGTTAATGTATAATATAATAATATAATGTATAATGTATATTACATGTTCAATATATTTTGATTATATAATATATTTTCTTTTTGAGGTATTGTGAGATAGTTTGCTGATTGTTAAGTATACTCCTGAACTTTAAATATGTAATATATGATATACTGTATATTAGAGAACTGGTCTATTTGAGGGCCATAATGTGAGGAGAAATGATGGGTTTTAATTGTTAGTGGTGGATGAAATTTAATAACAGTAAGAACAATTCTTTATTTAATTAAAAAAATGATCAAACGCTAATATTAAGTTTAAATATAATTAATTTATCACAATCACATGCTTACACGTCTTCTCACTATTAATACTCAGTTGTAACTGACCTATGCCAAATCACTCCTTTTTTTTTTTCTTCTTTCATACATTACATTACATACACAATTTGCACACTCCTCAATCATTACACACATACTCATTTATCATAATAACCTGAATTCATTAGATATTTCCATCCCATGCACACTTGTTCCACTCATTCCAATACATATATATTTAAAAATCTATGTAACCATTACCACAAATAGGGGACTAATAGTTTGTTTATCTTCTTCTGGTTACTGTATATGGATTTATAAAATTAAAGAAATATTTGGTTCCAGAAGAATGGAATATTTATGTTTTATAAATCGATAGAGATATATTTTAGGGATATAATTTATATGAAATATGATATTTTACTATATGATTTTATATAAAATATATTTCATTACATTAATTTTATTAATTTCAAAGTTTTATTGCATTCGAAAGTATAAATTTAACTATTGGAGATTAATCTCAATATTAATTATGCTTTCGTTATGCGAATAGTATAAAGATGATTAGTATTAGTTTGACATACTATAAACTGCTCAGTTCATTTTCTTTTACGAAATATATAAAAGAATCCTAAAATAAACTTTGAAGTATTTTCAAAAATCGTTGTTTTGATTTTAATTTCTCTTCAATTAATTTCCCATATTAGTTAATTTTTTTATGGTTACTGTATATGGATTTATAAAATTAAAGAAATATTTGATTCCAGAAGAAAGGAATATTTGTTTTATAAATCGATAGAGATATATTTTAGGGATATAATTTATATGAAATATGATATTTTACTATATGATTTTATATAAAATATATTTCATTACATTAATTTTATTAATTTCAAAGTTTTATTGCATTCGAAAGTATAAATTTAACTATTGGAGATTAATCTCAATATTAATTATGCTTTCATTATGCAAATAGTATAAAGAAGATTAGTATTACTTTGGCATACTATAAACTGTGCTCAATTCATTTTCTTTTACGAAATATATAAAAGAATCCTAATATAAACTCTGAAATAATTTTCAAAAATCATTATTTTGATATAAAATTCTCTTCAATTAATTTCCCATAATTGCTCTATAAATTACTCGCACGTGCAAAGAAATATTTCATTAAGAATATTGCTCCTCAAGAAAGAACACACATTTAATTAACTTAATTTTACACTGTATAAAACAGTACTACCACTGAACAGAGTACCAAGAACATGAATTCGACGATGAAAAGTCAACTAGAATTTTCTTTCAAAGAAATTGACTTAATTTTAATACGTGAAAAATTCTCCGATCCATCGCAGCTTGCAAATATCGCACTCAGGGATTCGTTGCAAAGAATTGAACGCTACAGATACAGATTTACATGGCAAACGTTTCATCGGATAAAATAATTCCTCGATTCAGTCCAATCATCCTCGTTCCCCGGCGCACAATCGTCCAGGAATCATAACCCAGCCGGAGGAGCATCTTCGATTGCATGAAAAGTATGGTGCACCTAAGAAACGAGATCACAGCGTAGTACGTTAGCGAGGTGGAAAAGTGGTTTCGAGGGACTTACCGCGGGAGCTTTATCGAAAAACTTGCTTGCCGCATCGAAGAAATATAAAATCGTAAAAAGGGGGCGCGATTCGCGTTGGAAAATACTGGTGACCAAGGCCAGGAGCCTCCACCAGTTTCAGATATTCCGTTTCCTTCGGCGTTTATAAATTCAGCCACGCGAGACATTATTTACAGTGCGGGCTGGAAAAACTCGCTGCGATTTTTCATGTAATTGTTCGCGTCGCTTTTCATCACCCTGTCGAGTATTATTTATCACCATAGTTTCGTTTCGCTTTATTTATAATCCCGTTATTTATGACGATGGCTCGGTATCGTTAATTTCGTTTCCTTTTTTCGTCCATTTGTTTTTTCACTTTTCGGAAATCAGTATCGACGAGCTGTCGCATTTTCGATGAAATACGAGCCATCATCCGCAGCCGGTTACACCCTGTCGTCGTGCGAACTTTGTGGATGGGGTTGAAAGTGAGGGTTGCTCCGCTCTTTAGCGCCTCCATGCAAATGTATCCTGGTAAGAAATCGTGTTGTTTCTAGCCAGTCGAGTGGCGTTTGCCTGTTCCCGAGCCGTTGCCCAAGAAACAGCGTGCACAGTCGGTTCGAAACGCTCGAGGGTGAGGCCACAGACGGAAATTTACATTCTCACTCGGTTGGTTGATCACTACCATATGTCTACATGTCTGTATCACCCTGACGTTGTTCCTACATGCCAGACAACGACCCTTGCACCAATTTACCTAGAATCGGTGTGGATTGTTCGCCTTCCACTGGTCGAATTGCCATTCGCCGCATTACTCCGCGAGATTATGGGACAAACCTATCTGCAATTTGCTATTAAATTCACCGATTCTGGGTGAAATTTACAATAGCCGCGGTTACGTGTGTGCCTGGTAGCTGTTGTTTCGAATTTTCCAGGATTATTTCCACTAAAATTATGGGATGATAGTCCTTTTTAGAGGTTAGAAGTGGAAGTGAGATTGAGAGACTGTTGGAAGCTTTTTGGATTGGTTTCTGGTGTACAAAATGATTTCTAGGTTGTATTTGTATTTTTAATGTAATTGTCAAATTTGAAATTTAGGTGTTGTTTTACCCCTTCAAATTGCTAATTTGTAATTTATTAAATGTAAACGTAGAGACTTTAATATTGGACAGAGAGTGAAATTGTGAGAAGATTTCGTTGTGACTTGATTGTTGATATGTACAATAATATTTTTACATCGAGTTAGTGTTTTTAATGTATTAAAAAATAATTATGGAATGATAGTCTTTTTTCGAGGTTAGATCTAGAAGTGAGATTGCGAGACTGTTGGAAGCTTTTTGGGTTGTTTCTTGGTGTACAAAATGATTTCTAGATTTGTATTTGTATTTTCAGTATACTTGACCAATTTGAAGTTTTGGTATTGTTTTTCCCTTGCAAATTGCTAATTTTTAATTTATTAAATATAAATGTAGGGACTTTAATATTGGACAGAAAGTAAAGTTGTGAGAATATTTCTTTGTGGTTTCATTGTTGATATGTAGAATAGTTTTTTTTACATTGAGCTGGTATTTTTAACGTATTAAAAAATATTAAAATTTTAATAATGAATTTAGACACTGTTAATTCTTAATTTATGAACTATAAACATTGGGACAAGAGCATTTCCAACAAACGAAAGAAGACTTTTAAGTTTGAGAAAGGAGTCTGTAAATCTGGATCTTTTTGTCAAGTGATTGAATATATTTCTCTATAATAGTTATCTAGTCCAAGTGTTCATAATATAAAATTTTGTAGAACTTATTAGTCTGGAATCATTATACATATAAATTATTAGATTGGTCAAAAAATGATATTGATGATTTCATTATCAGATAATAATTATTTCTTAAATCCATAAAAGTATTATCTAACAATATATTGATAATTTTGATCTATAATTTCTTTATTTCACAGTTAACATACATGATGCTGCATTATACTGATAAATAAACAAAAATGCAACGCTGTTTATTAGCTCACTTAATACTATGTAAATGAATTAAATTGTTCATATTTGGTAATAATATTTACGCTAAAAATAATATACAACAGATGGTGAAACGTAATACGAACGATTTTCATTTCACGACCCAATAGACTGAGAAACAGTGTTTTAGAGTTAGTCGAAGTTATTTCAGAGTTAGTTGCGGTTAGTTGCGGAGTCTAGAGTGAAGTGTCTAAGAGTAGTCGCGAAGTTGTCACTATAGAATCGGGTATCGATTTTGGCAAAAAGTATCATCATTATAGAGCTCATACTATAGTTACAATTTCTTCAAATATATATATTTATTTATCAACGATTATCGATCAGAGAACCACATCTACAATCAAAAATGGAAGACCACATTTGGTGGCTGTAAAAGAATTATTCCAAAAATAAATTTACAATAAATTTAAGTTTAAATTAAATAACATTTTTTTCCTTATTATCTCTAAATTTAGTCAATAACGTATAGTTACAATTCTGTAGTAGTTCTAGTTACAATTCTAGTTACAATTCTAGTTACAATTCTATAGTAATTCTAGTTACAATTCTAGTTACAATTCTATAGTAATTCTAGTTACAATTCTAGTGACAATTCTAGTTACAATTCTAACGTATAGATATTTTCCTGGAAATTTTCAGAACTATTTGCTAGGCAAACAACAACAATTTTCTATACTATGATGAATCTCATACTCCTCAGGGATCGACCTGAATCCAACATCACGTGATATCTTTCATCACAAAAAACAACAGTATCCAGTTTCACATGAATTCATCAGTCGTCCTACCATTCATCACCCGAAAGACACCGAGCAATATCCAATTAATTCTCCGCGTAAAAAGCACAGATACTCATAATTCACGGAATCCTGATCTCACATCCAAACTCATTACTCGCCGACACCAGTTCTCAGCGTTCCGCGTTATCTGATCACGTCAGCTTTATCTGGAATAATCACAGTGTACAGAGGATGTATCTTCCTGGCGTAGAGAGGATGTCAGGTTCAGAGCTTTCGAGCAGACATTTACGGGCGTTCAGGTGTCAGCCAGACAATCGTGACGTTAATGTTTCTTTTTCAGCCAATTTCTCCCGCGTGGATAGTGCGATAACTCTTTCGGCAACGATCTATTACTATTAACCCCTTTTCGTGTCATTTAGCTCGACGAAATCCGGGTCCAAACGGTAGGAGTCCACTGCTTTGTAACAGAGATTGTAAGAATCGTGACCAACTCTTGTATTGTACTAATAGGAATTAATTAACTCATCATTCCATTATGTTGATGTTTGGCTATCCACGAGTGTGGCCCGTGATATTTATATTTAGGCCAAAATCTTCATCACGAGTCTAATTCGTGATATTCATGTTTGGACCAAAACCTTCATCACGAGTCAGACTCGTGGTATTCATGTTTGGGCCGACTTCCCGTTTGTGAAAGTAAACTCTAATTCTTTGTCTTTTTATAAATATTACAAATGTAGAATCATTTTTTAGGTGGATTCACTTTAGATAGTATTGTTGGCTTCTTAATAGATTAAAATAAGCTCATAAATGGAATGACGGCGACTGGCTGTGAGACAAGAGAGATTCGCTATGGGCACGCTCTTCTGATCTTTCTCAGACTGACTTGGACTTCTTACATACTGACTTATACACTCTCTGACTGACACACTGACTCGTCTGCTCCCTTGCACTCTTATTTAAACCATTCATTCTGTCCTCTTTTCATACTTAGGTTTTCTTTCCCAATTATTCCTGTTTCTTCGTAACATCGGTGGACCGAGTACTTCAAACATACTAATTTCCAGTCATCTGTTGTACTGGGCTCTGTCATACGCATCCATTCGATCCTCTTGCGTGGTCACCTTTGTTCTAATTGTAAGTTCAAACACTCCCGACACTTCAAGACCATACTCATTCCAATCCTACATAAATATATTATATTTTATAATAGGTTACAGTTTCGAAACTATATTTACAGATATATTCTGTTCACGAGTGTGGCTCGTGATATTCATGTTTGGACCAAAATCTTCGTCACGAGTCAGACTCGTTACAGCACGGAAAGGGATTTACGACTCTACGTCCCTCCATCTTCGTTCCACCTTCTTACACCTTTCCAGTTCTCATATAGACCTTCATTACCATCAGTGGAAGCCTATGGGACGCAAAAATCACGATACCTGGTCTAATCCTTTCGCTATGGTGGGCGTAACCGCGAAGCCTCTCCCATAGAACGAAACAACGTGTCAAAGACGTGTCAAAGACGTGTCAAACATTACGATCCTGCAGACTTTAGCATTCGGTCTTTTGACGCAAATTTTTTGAAGAAAAGAAGGAAAGGGAAAAACTAATCGTCGCAATAGAGCTAGCACTTCTTGACGAAGAGGGCTAAGAAGAACGGTAGCACCTATCTTAACCACTAGCGGTGGCAAGAAATTCACAGACGCGTGTGCCAGAACCCACGGTCCAGTGTTTCTGTAACAATTGCTTAACGACGTGTATACCACGTCGATGGCGATTCTGTGACAAAAGCATTACGACGTGCGTGACACGCAAGTGGTTAATATTTTCCTTAATTTTCGTGGCCAGTGACTATAGTCACCGTCCTGTATAGATGACGTCTCGTGGCCCGGTGACTATAGTCACCCGCAGTAGCGAAAGGGTTAAAGGAGATCGCGATTCCTCTCGTTCCGCCCTTTCTTTCGCTTTAAGCTCGTTGGAGGGTAAATCGGCCACTTAGAAAACGGGAGACAGGGGTGGTACATTGAACGGCTACCTTGAACAGTTCGGTACACACTCGTCGCTATCCGAAGCTGTTATAAGCTATACAAATGACATGCAAGCGGGGGCACTCTCGAGTGCTTCACCCTTACGTAAGCTGCACCGTGCGACGGCTCCCTCGCAGCCAGTTAATGAAGTTACGATTGAAGGTTAAATTCCATGAAATTGCTTCGGTTAATGGCCATGGCGCGTCGCTATGAATGCAAATCAATGTTAAAAATTCGGCACGACCACGCTGCCAGGTTCGCCGCGAAATAACGATTTTTTTTAACGCGCCTTTGGGAACGGCCATGGCAATTAACCCGTGGGAGATGCTCCGGCTATATTTACGAAGGTGCCCCGGGGTAATTAACAGCGCCGTGATATGATTTAGGGGACCTGTGGCGTTCGCAACGGGAATTCGCGAGATAAAACTGTAAATCGTCCCCCTATCCATTATTTAGACCACGGAAATAGAATCGTTTATCGGCCTAACCCGGAGACCAGGTCTCCCGGTTGTTCTAGGCCAGCCTGCATATTCGCGTCCCAAAACGATGCATCCCAATTTTTCACTGGCCCCTATGCATGCATCGATACACACACACACACACACACACACACACACACACACACGAACGTTCCGTGGTGCGGAATAAACACGACCATGCGATGGGTCGTAATTTGCATGAGAACTCTATATTTCGCGAGACGCGTGCCGCGTCAACATGGCGAGCATAATTTGAGCGCGAGCCGACGAATTACGGCGTCGGTTAGCGAAACGTTAGCAACAAATACACAGGATGAGCGGGTTAAATTTACCTGGACGTTGAAATATGGCGCGCGACTGCGATGCAATCGCGGGGATTGCAGAGTGTCAGAATGGCGGAGCAGGTAGAGCTGGGCGAGATGAAAGGAGGTAAAAGAGGGACTCGAGTCGCCCGGTGCAAATAACAGAAATCTTCCGAGGTCCAAGGTCAAGTGCTTTCCACGCTACTCCAACCCTGTTTTTGCCCCGTTTTCCACTCTTCCCGTCCCTTTTCGCTGCAGGCTGAATGGAAACACGCTTCGTACGTCCGCCATTACCTGGCGGCTCCGCGCCAGCTGAAATAATAATGCATTTGCAAGTTGCGTAGAAATTGAATAACAGTCGTTCTTGAATAATACAGGTATGTAAATGGAACTTGGGCCCAGTTTGGGTACGCTATGGTGCAAACATGGACTCCGCGGAGTTTCCTAGTCGACCTCAGCCACCGATCTTTCTCGTTCCTTTCTCTAAGTTCCACTCTACTCGCCAATTCCGTTCGTCCCAGAGCTTTCTTCCAGTTTCTATTCATGCATCGCCTGTTTCCTTCGTGTTTACCTCCTGTTCCTAAGTTCTCGGCAAACCTTATCGCCTGCCATGGCCTTCTTCGCTCGTTCCCCTCTTTCATCAAGTGCCTCTGTTTACGCGCCCCACGATCCGAGCTGATTTCTACGTGTCCTTTTCTCCCGTTGCACCAGACCTCGTTCCACGTGCTATTTCGCTTTCAGTCCTCGTTTCCTTAATGAGAAGAAAAAGAAACACCGACCACGGTTCCTTTCTACCCGTTCCCACTATATTCTTGTTTCCGGTTCCATTCTTGCTCTCCTGTAACTCGCTCTCCTACCTCTCTTCCCTCTTATTTCCTATCCCACGTACTCCTTTATCGCCACTTAGCCGGCTCTTCCCGTTTCGACTTTCGTTCCTTCGGATAATATTTTCCCTCTCTAATGTAACCGTACGCAGCCCTAGAGTACCTTTACCTCCGGTGCCCGCTGTGTGCGATTGTGACGTTATTAAGATACGATCTCTCTGGCGCGATTACCATCGTCTGCTGTGCTTCATAGACTAGAGTCCTCGTCGAGTCTTCGTCGAGCGTGAAGGTGACGAGGAAGAGGAATCTGTAAAGGTTCAGGTGAAAATGGATGAAAATAGGAATTTAATAGTTTGATATTAACACGTTGACTGCCATGGGGGTCACCGACGCGACCATTAGTAAAAATACATAATTAGAGTAAATATCGATACTGATAAATTTTTAAATAGTACCATTGTTACTATGATGGTTCGAAGAAATTAATGCCATACAGAACATGCAAAAATAATTTTATTTATACAAAGAAAAGGTGAACCAAAACAGTCGGCACAATATGTCGCCTCTTTTTTAGTGCAACTCTTTGCTCTCATTTTTCCTAGCCGATTTGAATTATTTTCATAGCACATTTTGCAAAATCGCCTTATATTTCGCACACTTCCAGGTTTCTTTTTAAATTCGTGACCACGTTTTTTCTCTACGTAATTGCTCGATGAAATGCAATCTTCGTGATCGGAATATTTCACTAAATACATCGCTAACTTCATCCCAAAATCGGAAATTGAAATACTTTTTCGAGTTGCTTTTTAAACAATTGATAATGGCAAAAATGGTCTACAGCGCCTCGGGGGTCACCGGTGACCCCCACCACGAAAAATACATTAAACGCGATTATACAACTCACCTTATTTGTTGTAAATAATATTTCAACATAATATGCATCGCATAATAAAATATTCGTGTTGGCGCCATGGGCAAATCACGTAAAATGTGCGTGGCAGTCAACGTGTTAATAGTTTGATATTAAATTTGAAGGTGAAGGACGAGAGGTCTTTAGTTGGAAAGAGCACTACGTTTTCTTAGGAGGACTTTATTATTATATGGGGGGGGGGGGGCAGATGCGGAAAACGGAAGGTTAGCTTTTCGGGAAAAAAGTCGCGAACTGATTCTCTTTCGCCGCACATTAGGCGTCGAAGTGGTCCCCGAGTCATGGGGCCCTGGTCTTAAAAACGTAAACCAGACCCCCTTTGACCCGAAACTCTCGATATCTCGAAGGAGTCGAAAATATTTACAAGGAACCTTAGTTTTCCGCATCTGGGATGTGTCCTTGCAAATTTATAAAATCACATTTTGTGACTCCAATTGTTGGGGTTAATTTTAACACTAGATTTACGGATGTTGATTATATACCTATTTTTACCGAAGTGAGGCAATTTAACTCATATAAGAAAATTGAAGTTTTTTGCAAAGAAAATAGTTCCAAATCAATTTAAATAAAAGATTTATTATTAAAAAATACATTCGAAGCAGTTTTTACATATAAAATCTGTTTGAAATACATTTTCCGCAAACATTTCTATTACATTTAGCACAAAGGCTCTTACATCTATTTCTGTTATATAATTCTTGAACTTGACAATTCTTCCGTGCGTCGGTAGTGTGAATTTTTGTCAATGGAATGATAGTGTTCTCCACATCTTCTGTATATTTACTTCTTAGCTCTTCGGCTAATTGGAAAATAAAATCTTTTCTTGAAATATTTACTCGAGTGGTCTCTTTATATAGAATCCAAGCATTTATAGCTGCTAAATCTAAAATATTATAGAAAACTCGTAGAGACCATCCGCGAGTGCCTGCTTTAACGCTATATTTTCGGCCCATTTGGTCAAGTATATCCACACCATACTTGGTGCTATTATAAAATGTTACTGTTTCCAGAATAAGATTTTTATTTCTTTCAATTATTATATTTTTATGTTTCGAACTTTGTAGTAAAACTTTTTTATTAGGCATGCTTTTATAAATGGTTGCAAAAGTTGCCCAGGCCTGATGTAAGCTATAAATTTTATATGTTATACGATTAACTGTTAAATCATTTTATGAGTTAAATTGGCTCACAACCGTAAAAATAGGTATACCACATTAGATAATGCGAAATGAAAGAGTCTGCAGAGGAAAGGAATCATCATTTACCTATATTTCATGACGTAACTAAAAACCAATGTGTGTTTTTAGAGAATAATATTTAAGTTTTATATATATACAGTAATCAAATTTTTAATGAGTCGAATTGGCTCAGCCCGTAAATCTAGTGTTAATCATATAGGTAAAAGATGGGAAACGAGAGTGTGGTGTTTTTGAATTAAATCTGTAATGATATTATATTTTCTGATTCGAATTGCTTGGAAAAGTTTCTGAAATTTCCAGGAAGCATGAGATAGTCAGAGATTGAGGCAAAATTCGGATTGGATGCCTTTTTCCTTTTTATTAAATCTGTAGTAACACGTTTTGGGATTTGAATGGCCAGGGAAATTTTAGAAATTTCTGGCTGAGATAAAAGCGAAAAGAGAGAAAATTGAGATTGGGGTTTTTGATTAAATCTAAAATAACGTATTTCCTCTATTCGGATGGCTACAGACGGTTTTAAAAATTTCGATGAACGATAGGAGGGAAATTGGACTGGAACTGGGAATTGGTTATGTTTGGATATGATTAGATATTGTTATTTGAAGTTAGCAAATTTTTATTGGAAATTGGGCTTCAAGTGATAGTAAACGAAAGTGAAGACCCAAGTATCGTAAATCATTATTCGTATATAGGAGTATAATTTATTTAAATTAATGGAGAAATAAGATAGCTGAAATGATTGGTGAGATTGGGAAATAGAGATTTACTGCCTCCCACGTGTATCAACTGATAATAGATATTGATATATGCGACTACGAAGTTAAATACATTCGTTTCTCTTTATTTCTCATAAAATTATGATGAAATTATGTGAAATAATATTTACTTATTCGAGATTTATTCGTGATTTATTAAAAATTTAATAGATTTTCCAGTTGTATTTAGATTGAATACAAATACAGTTGGTGTGTAATGGTAGTAGTGGTAATGTTGATTTTATTATTCATTCGAAACTGGCATTAAAGATACTAATATTTTTTTCGTTATTTGGAACTGATAATTTTAGTTAAATAACTTTTAATATGTTTGTATAATATAATAGAAATAGCGATTTTAAATTTCTGCCAACAATTTTTCCTCTTTAATCACGATTATTGGATTTTTATAAAATTATAATAATATAAATCTTATTAGAAATTATTTATTTCCATAACTCGATTTTCAATTTTTGATTTGATATTATACTGAGTATTCGTACGAATACAATGATGTATTTCCATACAACTGGAGAGTTATTTATACAAAATAAATTTGTCAATTCGAGAGAAAAATAGTATCGATTAATAATTGCCTAAATTTTTGTGCAAAGTGGTATAAATAAATCTCATTTAATTAAATTACACAGTACCACCAAATCTAAATAATAAATTCACCAAACACTATAATAATACTGATCTATTAACCCTTTGCACTCGAGAGGTGACTCTCAGTCACCGTTTCTTTTAATGCTATAATTTCAATAATGGAGAATGATAATTATATTAAGAACATCGAAATAAAATTATTCTACTCGTTCGTTTCTCACGCATATTCACAATTTTCTTTCTTTAATTTTAGCATAAAGAGTATCATTGAACTTATAAAAATCTAAGAAGAGCTTCGAATTGCATCTTCATAACGAAGAAATCTTCGAGTCCAAAAGATTAATACTCGAAATCATATATTCCAATTCCAGAAGTATTTCTCTCAAATTATTTTCATTAAATTTCTTCAAAATTATTTGAATCTGAAAGACACCATTTCTAAGTAAAACTTATGTTTACATCTTCCCTCGAAGGTCTACTTCGTCTCTCGACACTCTGTTATCACGAAACACTATAATAATACTAATCCATTAATACTCGAAATCATATATTCCAATTCCAGAAGTATTTCTCTCAAATTATTTTCATTAAATTTCTTCAAAATTATTTGAATCTGAAAGACACCATTTCTAAGTAAAACTTCTGTTTATATCTTTCCTCGAAGGTCTACTTCGTTCCTCGACACTCTGTTATCACGAAACACTATAATAATACTAATCCATTAATACTCGAAATCATATATTCCAATTCCAGAAGTATTTCTCTCAAATTATTTTCATTAAATTTCTTCAAAATTATTTGAATCTGAAAGACACCATTTCTAAGTAAAACTTATGTTTACATCTTCCCTCGAAGGTCTACTTCGTCTCTCGACACTCTGTTATCACGAAACACTATAATAATACTAATCCATTAATACTCGAAATCATATATTCCAATTCCAGAAGTATTTCTCTCAAATTATTTTCATTAAATTTCTTCAAAATTATTTGAATCTGAAAGACACCATTTCTAAGTAAAACTTATGTTTACATCTTCTCTCGAAGGTCTACTTCGTCTCTCGACACTCTGTTATCACGAAACACTATAATAATACTAATCCATTAATACTCGAAATCATATATTCCAATTCCAGAAGTATTTCTCTCAAATTATTTTCATTAAATTTCTTCAAAATTATTTGAATCTGAAAGACATCATTTCTAAGTAAAACTTCTGTTTATACCTTTCCTCGAAGGTCTACTTCGTTCCTCGACGCTCTGTTATCACGAATATTGATTGGTCCACGGGAAAACGAGTCGCTAGTTAAATACAAAGCCGGAGACATCCTGTTATTTAGTTTCCCGTGAAACTTCTTCAAACGTGGGTACAATTTTCTCTGCGCCCGTACGTACCGTCACAGCCTCTTCCAATCATAGCGGCAATCGTCCGCAAGGCGGATACGTTTCTTCGAATTAGGAACCGCAGGTGTAATGTTCCGCGAAACGGAGTTAGTGTGGCAGAGCGCCGGCACGAATGAGATACACCGGTGAGCTATTCTGACGGTACGTGCCTTCGAGCCGGAACCTAATGCTAGCTCGTTCCGTTCGTTTCAGTCCGACTATCTAAATCGGATTTAACACTTCCTCCCCGCAAATATCGACAATTTTTCCACCACATAGACTCATTGCGTTCGATCCTCTCGTTTTCTGCACACTTGATCCCTCGTAACTTCCTTTCCTCGCTCTCAACGCTATTTCTAGGGTCCGCTGTGAGGATCAGTTTGGTTCTCCAAACTGTGCATTTCGAAGGTGGGATAGGTCAGCATCTGTGTTTAACACTGGATCTACCGATCTTTAAAGCGTGTATACGTTTCTTTTGGACACCCTGTATATACAATACGTTAAATTGAAATAGTTGAAATAGCAAGAAGAAAGTTTCAAGATTATACGGATAAAATTTAAAAATAATTTTGCAATAGGTATTGAATTTTGCAATATATTAATTACGAATATGTTCCATTGGTTGGTCGCATAAATATTATAATATTGTAAAATACGTTTTCAGGTTTCTTCGACTCAACTCGATGATTTAAGGAATTAAAAGTAGATTTTCTTGTTACGTTACTAGGGTAACGAAGTCTCGCATATCTTCCTAACAAATGGTTAGCGAAAAAAATAACAAATGCGAAGTAAAAAAATGCATATATGCATCGTATAAAGTGTTTCTGGATCGTTCAAAAAAGCGTGGCCCGAGCAGAGTGCCGTACGTAATGTGTTAAGAGCATTTTGCACCGAACTCACTAGCGCCACCGCGACCTCTATCTCCAACGAATGTATTCTACACATGGTATATATCGTTGAATCTTTTTCTAATTTTACTGACAAAATGTGGGCATTTCTTTTTTGCCATATGAAGTATGTCATTTCAAACATGTCAATTTAAGCGTTCGAGTACTTATATGTATAAATATATCGATTTTGTGGCTGAGAATAATTTGATTATAAACTTACGTGCTTTCATAGGACGAGAGACCTTTTGTTAGTAAGTTTTTAAGTAATTGTTGTCTAATAAACAATTCCTTTTTAATAACAAAACTGGTTTATTTAATTAACATATTACACTAGTTTCTCTCAATTCTAACTCTCAATCACACGATCCTTCATTCACTATGTCTCGACTGCACGCAATCTGCCTCGCCCGTGCCCTTGCACTCTTATTTAAAGTTAAAACTCTCTCTTTTCATACACAGGCTTTCTTTCTCAATCACTCGATCCAGTCATAAATATTAGGGTGTCCCATAAGTTTCCTCCTTTTTTTTTAATGCGAAATCAGTAGATGATATTTGTTGTTTAAGGTTGATTTACTGTGTTATATATGAACCGTTCTGCTCTATTACCTTCTTCCATCTCTCAGGAAGCCTCATTATGCGCTCTTTCCAAAATTGTTGAGACTTATTTTCAAAATATTCATCGAGGTGCATTTTTATTTCGCTTTCGGATTTGTGACATTTATTAGACAGAAACCCTTACAATTTGATTGGGACGTTCTACCTCATCCTTCGTACTCACAATAGTAACTAGTAATTAACTAGTAACTAGTACTTAATTCGTGAATTTTCTGTAATGTTATATAAATTATTCACATCCATCTTTAGATGAATCATCAATTCTTTCGCTAGGTTCTTTCACCGGCAGCCATGTTCCTTTCATTTTCTATAAAACTTGACTCTTTGCTGTTTTCTCAATTTCAATTATTCACGTACTTGTCTGACGAATTGCTTTATAGCTACCAAACCTTCTCTGCTCTATTACCTTCTTCCATCTCTCAGGAAGCCTCATTATGCGCTCTTTCCAAAATTGTTGAGACTTATTTTCAAAATATTCATCGAGGTGCATTTTTATTTCGCTTTCGGATTTGTGACATTTATTAGACAGAAACCCTTACAGTTTGATTGGGACGTTCTACCTCATCCTCCGTACCACAATAGTAACTAGTAATTAACTAGTAACTAGTACTTAATTCGTGAATTTTCTGTAATGTTATATAAATTATTCACATCCATCTTTAGATGAATCATCAATTCTTTCGCTAGGTTCTTTCACCGGCAGCCATGTTCCTTTCATTTTCTATAAAACTTGACTCTTTGCTGTTTTCTCAATTTCAATTATTCACGTACTTGTCTGACGAATTGCTTTATAGCTTCCAAACCTTCATTGTCAATGTAATTCCACACAAAGGAGCTTCCATAAAAAGAGTAATTACATTCTCTAGGTTCTCAGTACAGTCATTTCCTTTTCACTCATTTTCTCCCACACGTGATTCCTCCCTGGCTTCCTTCGCTGTTTCAATATCTATCTCGCGAATTATTTATAAGAATCATTTCGTCTATCGACGGCCTCAAAATTCAAAGCCGAAGCTTCCGCTGCCAAGAATAATTCGACATAAGGGTGCTTCCACGGGATGGATCGGTTCGTCCATCGTGTTCCCGGAACGGAGGCAATCTTCTTGGTATTTCGATCAGCCGTTTCTCCCGCTTGCCGACTCTGCATGAAACTTTCGATGGAAAATTGAATTCGAATCGATGCCGCAGCGTCGAATCGAACGCGCCTCCGGTTATTTATTTCGCAGTGAACTTACGCGCGGATGAAGGGTTGCTCGGGATCGCGAGGACGCAGCAAGAGGATTCCGTTCTCTCTGCTCGATGACTCAATAACCAATTATCGTTCTTTTTTACGGCCGCTAGCTTGGACTGGCGCTTCATCGCGGCACGCTGCGTTTGCTATATTTATGCAAATTGCTGCCGGGCTTTCTGAAAACCGGTGAACTGTAAAATGCGTCGCGGAATTCGGTTACATCTTCTCGTTACGCGTTTCCAGGCCTTCTTCTCTCGACGTTTACGTATTGAGCTTCCGCCTTTGATTCAGTGGTATGCATGGTCTCGAATAAACGATCCTCGGTATGCAAATTATCTTTAACTTTGTTTCCGCTGGGTGAGATGTTGAATGAAATTGTTAGTTATGGAAAACGTGGGAGGACGTGGTTTGAGGAGGATTTGAAATCCTATTTAGTGCCTCGTAACGAGACCAAGGCGTGGGATCGAGGGATGAAGATGAATTTTGTTTCGGCAGATTTGTAAGCGAGTTAGTTAACGGTAGTTTGATGAAATACTCATTCGTTGTTCTCTCTTTTTAGTTGAGAAATATATTGTATTATGCACGAGCGATGTGGGACGATTGGGATGTAAATGAGAAAAAATTTCTTTCTTTGATTCTGTATTTTATCAGTGAAATGTAAAATAGTAATATAAATGTGGATAGAAATGGACACCAATATCTTCCACGTTTTTTAACAGTTAGCACATTAGTATATTTAGATAAAAATGTTTAAATAATGAAAACAATTCGCAATAAATTATTTTAAACCAAAAATTGATTGTCACTCTCTAGAAAATTCTTCTCTCTCTCTCTCTCACTCTTATTAACCATTCCATACCCATGTTTCCTCTGACGATTCTCACACAATTGTTTTATTCTGGACATTCTTCTAAAAATTCGACATCACAGTCACATATTATTCATTCTAGACTGCACTCGCATATATTATACATATATTATCGTAAATTGGGATGTAAATGAGAAAAATTTCTTTCTTTGATTCTGTATTTTACCAGTGAAATGTAAAATAGTAATATAATTGTGGATAGAAATGGACACCAATATTTTCTATCTTTTTTAATTGTTAACACGTTCGTATATTTAGATAAAAATATTTGAATAATGAAAACAACTCGGAATAAAAAATTGATCGACATTTTCTAGAAAATTCTCTCTCTCTCTCTCTCTCCCTCTCTCTCTCTCTCTCTTGCTCTTATTAATGGTTACATACCCATGTTTCTTCTTTGACGATTTTCACATAATTGTTTTATTTTAACACATTCTTTTAAAAATTTAACATCACAGTTGCATATTATTCAATGACATATTATATTTATATCATCGCAAATGACTTTCACTTACTCAACCTCATTCACAATCACACATATAAAACCAACACTCACAATAATAATATGTAATATCGTAATACTATTACTTATTTTTGTATACATATGTTATGTAACATTACATTGAATTATTTAAAACATATTTTAGGACTGAAAATTGGTACAGGTCAAAATTTACATTTCACGAGATCATTTAATATTGTTTAATGAATTTTTTGCCTGTCTTTTATTATTCCAAACTAAATAGGGTCGAAAATCATAGTGTACCATACCTAATCAAAGAAGAATAATAATATGTAATATCGCAATACTATTACTTATTTTTGTTTACATATATTATGTAACATTATATTGAATTATTTGAAATATATTTTAGGACTGAAAATTGGTATATGTCAAAATTTACATTTCACGAGATCATTTAATATTGTTTAATGAATTTTTTGTCTATCTTCTATGATTCCAAACCAAATAGGATCAAAAATTATAGTATGGCATACCAAATCAAAGAAGCGACCTTTCCTTAAGAAGAAAAATAAAAATAAAGTTTGGTAAATCATTGTCCCACTCGGTTCTCGCGTTGGTGTATCCAAAAATTTCAGCAATTAACCGAAATAATCCGGAAAAATTCTAAAATTGCCAAGATTAGATTTACAGCTTTCCTCAAACCAGGAATCATTTTCTCCTCATCAAAATTCTGAAGCATTGTTTATCTTCATCATCGCCATTACACAAATCATTGTCCCACTCAGTTTTCGCGCCGATGTATCCAAAAATTTCAGCAATTAACCGAAATAATCCGGAAAAATTCTAAAATTTGCCAAGATAAGATTTACAGCTTGCTTCAAACCAGGAAATCAATTTTCTCCTAACCAATATTTTGAAGCATTGTTTATCTTCATCGTCGCCATTACACAAATCATTGTCCCACTCGCTTCTCGCGTCGATTTATTCGAAAATTTCAGCAATTAACCGAAATAATTCGGAAAACTTCTAAAATTGCCAAGATAAGATTTACAGCTTTCTTCAAACCAGGAATCAATTTTCTCCTGGCCAAAATTCTGAAGTATTGTTTATCTTCATCGTCGCCATGACACAAATCATTGTCCCACTCGGTTCTCGCGTCGATGTATTCAAAAATTTCAGCAATTAACCCGAATAATGCGGAAAAATTCTAAAATTGCCAAAATAAGATCTACGACTTACCTCAAACCAGGAATCAATTTTCTCCTGACCAAAATTCTGAACCATTGTTTATCTTCATCGTCGCCATGACACAAATCATTGTCCCACTCGGTTCTCGCGTCGATGTATTCGAAAATTTCAGCAATTACCCGAAATAATCCGGAAAAATTCTAAAATTGCCAAAATAAGATCTACGACTTACCTCAAACCAGGAATCAATTTTCTCCTGACCAAAATTCTGAAGTATTATCTTCATCGTCGCCATTACACAAATCATTGTTCCACTCGGTTCTCGCGTCGATGTATTCGAAAATTTCAGCAATTACCCGAAATAATCCGGAAAAATTCTAAAATTGCCAAAATAAGATCTACGACTTACCTCAAACCAGGAATCAATTTTCTCCTGACCAAAATTCTGAAGTATTATCTTCATCGTCGCCATTACACAAATCATTGTTCCACTCGGTTCTCGCGTCGATGTATTCGAAAATTTCAGCAATTACCCGAAATAATCCGGAAAAATTCTAAAATTGCCAAAATAAGATCTACGACTTACCTCAAACCAGGAATCAATTTTCTCCTGACCAAAATTCTGAAGTATTATCTTCATCGTCGCCATTACACAAATCATTGTTCCACTCGGTTCTCGCGTCGATGTATTCGAAAATTTCAGCAATTACCCGAAATAATCCGGAAAAATTCTAAAATTGCCAAAATAAGATCTACGACTTACCTCAAACCAGGAATCAATTTTCTCCTGACCAAAATTCTGAAGTATTATCTTCATCGTCGCCATTACACAAATCATTGTTCCACTCGGTTCTCGCGTCGATGTATTCGAAAATTTCAGCAATTACCCGAAATAATCCGGAAAAATTCTAAAATTGCCAAAATAAGATCTACGACTTACCTCAAACCAGGAATCAATTTTCTCCTGACCAAAATTCTGAAGTATTATCTTCATCGTCGCCATTACACAAATCATTGTTCCACTCGGTTCTCGCGTCGATGTATTCGAAAATTTCAGCAATTACCCGAAATAATCCGGAAAAATTCTAAAATTGCCAAAATAAGATCTACGACTTACCTCAAACCAGGAATCAATTTTCTCCTGACCAAAATTCTGAAGTATTATCTTCATCGTCGCCATTACACAAATCATTGTTCCACTCGGTTCTCGCGTCGATGTATTCGAAAATTTCAGCAATTACCCGAAATAATCCGGAAAAATTCTAAAATTGCCAAAATAAGATCTACGACTTACCTCAAACCAGGAATCAATTTTCTCCTGACCAAAATTCTGAAGTATTATCTTCATCGTCGCCATTACACAAATCATTGTTCCACTCGGTTCTCGCGTCGATGTATTCGAAAATTTCAGCAATTACCCGAAATAATCCGGAAAAATTCTAAAATTGCCAAAATAAGATCTACGACTTACCTCAAACCAGGAATCAATTTTCTCCTGACCAAAATTCTGAAGTATTATCTTCATCGTCGCCATTACACAAATCATTGTTCCACTCGGTTCTCGCGTCGATGTATTCGAAAATTTCAGCAATTACCCGAAATAATCCGGAAAAATTCTAAAATTGCCAAAATAAGATCTACGACTTACCTCAAACCAGGAATCAATTTTCTCCTGACCAAAATTCTGAAGTATTATCTTCATCGTCGCCATTACACAAATCATTGTTCCACTCGGTTCTCGCGTCGATGTATTCGAAAATTTCAGCAATTACCCGAAATAATCCGGAAAAATTCTAAAATTGCCAAGATAAGATTTACAGCTTTCTTCAAACCAGGAATCAATTTTCTCCTGACCAAAATTCTGAAGTATTATCTTCATCGTCGCCATGACACAAATCATTGTCCCACTCGCTTCTCGCGTCGATGTATTCAAAAATTTCAGCAATTAACTCGAATAATGCGGAAAAATTCTAAAATTGCCAAGATAAAATCTACGACTTACCTCAAACCAGGAATCAATTTTCTCCTGGCCAAAATTCTGAAGCATTGTTTATCTTCATCGTCGCCGTTACGCGTTATGAGAAGCACGCGCACGAACAACGACGTATTGTTTAAACCGGCATTGTCGTTAGCAACGGCTGCTCAAAGGGAGTACAAGTGACAAGCACGCCTTAATGACTTCTCGACGACACAATTAGGTTCTCGCGAAACGACGTGAGATAAATTTAAATGTGTAGCCACGGAGCAAGGGGCCAGGGCTGTGCAGAGCGACACCGGAAACCGAGGGCGGGTTGCGAGTTCCCTTGATACGCGAACGAAATAGCTCTTCACTTTTTTTATCGCGATCCAGCGTCTCGTAATAAAGGCAAAGGGTGGTTGGGTGCAGATAGGTGCGGTGAGTGGCGTCGGAGGCATGGCCAGTGTCCTCGATGATCTACATTGAAGCGAAGCCACGTTGCACGGAGATAATGCACACCTCTGCACAGGGGGCGCTGCTGGCGCCGCTTTCGAAAGACATTTGCGCGGTTAATGACATCCCCGGGGAATATCATTCCAGGCGACAAACCTGTTTTTTATTGCCCCCACCGAACTTGTTATGCTTTACGCCTGCACCGCGCTGAGAAATTCTTATCTCGAGAACTGGGTCGTTCTTCGCTCAGATTCCTCCATCAACTTTCCGCTCCTACTGCTCAGCGATCATCATTGCACAGCTAAATCACGTAACCTCGTGTTTTCCTGTACGATTCTTGTCGTCGAGTATGGAGATTTGCGAAATTGTTCTGTGGTTCTGAAAAATAATTCTGGACGCCGAATATTTTCGCTTTCGAGGTATTTGCAGTAATTTTCCTGGGAAAATTACTCGGCTTTAGTTAGTGGCACAGAGAGAAATTAAAGTAAAAGCGTGAAAGTGTAATAGTTGTATGAGATATGCACCAAGTGTCTGTGTGGGAAATTGTATAGTAACTTATGATTGTTATGTATTAATAAAAATTATTATGTATTAATAAAAAGGAAAATTTATATATAAAAATGAAAAGGTATTGTCGTTTAACCCTTTGCACTCGAGAGGGTCCTTCAGTCGCCATTTGATAAAATTTCAAAGGTCGATACTCATTAACCCTTTGCACTCGAGAGGTGACCCTCAGTCGCTATTTAATCAGAACCCAAAAATCGATGTTAATTAATATATGGAACTTAAAATTACTCAATAGTGCGTGCAATGTTGAGATAAAATAATTCTACGTCTTAATTTGCATACAATTTCTTATTTACCGTTTTGAACATATCTTCGAGAGTCTTCGAATTACTATTTTTCTGTGACGAAAAATTGACTGAGTGTAAAGGATTAATATGCCAAATTTAAGATAATGTAACGATGTGTGAGGTACCGAAATTAAATAATTCTATGTGTTAATTATTATACGAATTCTTATTTATTGCTTCAAAAAATATCATAAAAATTCAGCTTTATAGCAGAAAATCTTTGAATCTCTGCTCTTCTTTAGCCCAAAAATCGTCGGGTGCAGAGGGTTAATGGAGTTACTTAGGGTAAATGTGTGAATTTTGACACGTACTGTCACTAGATGTCCCTAATATTCTTATTTTTCAAATATCAATATTTCTTGAAAATTTTGTACAATTTCTTTTCACGTGTAATGTATTTCGATACTAAATTCTAGATGGAGCCAGGAATGATTATAATTCATAATTTTTGTGTAAATATAAAATTTGTTTTTATTAATTTTTCTTTTATGAATATGTAAATTCTATATTTTGGAATTCAATTAATGAATAAATTAAATATTTTTTGTATCATGAAATACATTTTTGTTGTTGTTTTTGTACATTCACAGAGTTATTCTGTTATTTGTATTATATTGGGAGGTGGGTCGATGGAATGAAATTTGTTTTACAAATGGATCGTTTTAATTTAATGAATATTTAGGGTAAATGACGTGCAACGTGTTCGATAGATAATAATGAATTTTGCGGATCAGGTGTGTCGTTGATTTTCGATGTAACGAACCAGTGATGGGGGAATCTGTAGTAGGAGGAACCATTTTGATGAGGTGTAATTCTTTGGGTTTTTATTTCAAGTATGTGTACAGCGTTTTTACTCACGAATGAAGTGAAAATGTGATGAAAAATTTGATGCTGGAGATTTTACGAAATGAGTACTTGTAATAATAGTAGCTGCTTGGTTTTAATGAAATTTTTAATATAGCGTGTGAGTACTGTGTTTGTTTTAAAATTAAATTTATCGAGTTCTTTTATAATCCTATCTTTGTTGTTAACGGTGCATGCATGGTGTATACTTTCTTGATGTAATTTTATGATGGGATTATTTTAATAAATTCTTACATTACGTTGTTTAGTTTTATCATAGTGTTAGAGTGAATATTGAAAATCTAGTAAGTAATCGGTATTCGAAAGTAGAGTGGGATAAATCATTTTACTATTTAGTTTAATACATTTGTAATAATAACATTTCGTTAATTTTCTGTTTGACTGATAAATTATTTATTTAATGATCGCTGCAATAAATTTATTTAGCACGAGCATTAAAATTTTCAGTAATAATTATATTATTATAGAAAATATTGAAAACATGATAATAAAGCAATATTCGGGAATAAAGTATTTTAAGTTATTTATTTCAAGTGGAATTTCAACAACAAATTCGATTTATTGCAGCTTCAAAATTTAATAAAAGTAGTTTTTAGCGAAAAATCAATTTGTAATGTATTTATTATTTCACCATAGCAGAATTTATCAAATAAATTTTATTTAAAGGAGCATCAAAATTTAATAAAACCAATTTTTGGCGAATGGTTCATAAGTGAATTATTTATTTGCGAAGAACTAATTCGTAAAATATATATTTTACAATCAGACGATTTTTGAAATAAAATTCAATATAATACCAAAATATAATAAAATCAATTGTTGTCCACAAGCTAATTGATAAATTACAAATACACGTAAAAACATATATGTCTTTCACGTTTTTCCAGCCAAACGTATATTTCAAAAATTTAATTCCCGAAATTGCCAATTTCTTTTTCGTTATTAGGTTACGTACAATATTAGCAAAAAGATCGGAGGTAGTAGCATTTTTCAAGACCCTTTCTTGCTTTTTGTTATCTTGTAACATCAATTTAGGAGATTAGAAACAGAATTGTGTTAAATAACAGAACACGTTTATTCAAAAATTTTGTAATAAAGATGATTTTGTTAAAATATTTTGACATTCCTCTGATAAGCTTGTCTAAAATAATTTTCTTTTTGACAATTATGCAACTACATTTTATTCTAGGAGCATATTTTTCTTCACTTTTTATCCAGTTCCTGTTATAAATATTCTAGTAACTATATCTGGTAACTTTTTTTAGTTACATTTACTTTCTACTTCGAAAAGTTACCACTAAAAGTATTCAATAAACGTAGAAGATTGTAAAATTGAATTCACGTTAATCTTCGTTGCTTTAACTGCATCCCATACGCAAGGAGCTATAAATTCCCAATTTACTACTAGATTTACTATCAGAATCAAAAATACTTCGTTTATCTTTCACGTGCTCCAATTCCCTGGATATCACGTAACCTATAAATCTTATGTCGTTAATACACGTTAATATATAAAAGTTACTGTGAGTAAAATTTTATTCCATGCATATTTTAATTTTATTAAAGAAAGTATTATAATTTGAAATACTAATTTTATGGGTATTTGTTGATACTGTCAGTGGAATATTATCTTAAAGTAGATGAATTTTTCTATTCACTTTAAATATAATTATAATTATATAATTATAGTATAGTTATAATGTATTATATATAGTTATTATTATAGTTATTGTATATAGTTATAGTATAGTTATAATTATAGTAACAAATTTTCAAAGTTAATACGAAGGAAATTTAATGTAATTTATAATTAACATTTATCGAAGAAAATATTTCTGAAAAATATTCTTTTATAAATACTGTAGTATTAAAAATGATTTTCATGAAAATTTCATTAGCATCTATGTCTGTATTGCAAAATTGCAAGTATAATACAGTTATCTTGAGGTGATATCCATGATATCCATTTTAAGGGCTAACATAAAATAACAAAGGCAACCGTGTCTCACGTTTATTCAATCAATGTGATCATACATTATCTTTCCATTTGCGTCATCGATTATGCGTGTGACCTAGGTTATATATTTCTTCGTTTTGAGATATAATATTTAAGTTCTCGCGTTTGGATATATTGGAAAATATTTTGTATCGAAATATTTCAAAAATATTCGCAAATTATTTGCATATTTAATATACATAAATAAATTAAATAAACCTCCGATTAATACAATCCCTATTAAAAAAATAAAAATTCAGTGCTCAGTATTAAAGTAACCCGTAAAAAGTAAAATAAATTATTACAAAATAAATGCCATAAAATATTCGTATGGTGAAAAATTCAGCGTGTACAAATAACTCATAATTCATCGCCATAAAAATAGTAGAACACGTGTCGTATAAACAAAATTTTCCATCAATAAAATCTCTATTGCAAAATAAAAATTCAGCATCTAGTATTAAAGTAAATTCTTAAAATTAATATCAAAAAAATATCCAAACCACTTGAAATTAAAATTAAAATATTTCTCAATCGAAACTCTTTCAAAATTTACTTTCCTTAAATATATCATACACCATTGGAAATAAAAATTTCGAAATTCTTCCACAAAAATTATTTCACGAAACAATGGCAATCATTCAGACTATTGAACTATTGAACTATCACAAGTACCTTCATGACTCACTCTGTACTTACCAAAGAAGCATATGTCACATACTCCTGATTATTAAAATATATTTTAGGACTGAAAATTGGTACATGTCGAAATTTACATTTCACGAGATCATTTAATATTGCTTACTGAATTTTTGGTCAATCTTTTATTATTCCAAACTAAATACGGTCGAAAATCACAGTATAGCATACCTAATCAAAGAAAAATAATAATGTCATATCGTAACACTATTACTTATTTTTGTATACACATATTATGTAACATTACATTGAATTGTTTAAAACATATTTTTGGACTGAAGATTGGTACACGTCAAAATTTACATTTCACGGGATCATTTATCATCATTTATCATCAATACTCACATATTCGTGAAAAAAATTCGATTTTTAAAGGAACATTATGCATCGCATGTAAGTGACCGCTGATGTTAATTTATGGGCAGAGTAACGACTTTCCGATCTTGGATACTTGCCATACCGTGGCTTAGTAACTGGGAGGGTGGTTTTACTGCCTGGAATAAATTTCGTGGAAGGACGCGTGGTCTGATCCATAAAGTAAGAAATCTCTGATAGGCTTTCGCTTTCTTCCCTTCCCACATTTCATTCGGCCAAGATGATATTTTTATCGGTTTGATTAAATGCACTTGATATCGCAGGATGTCCCAAAGAGAAATTGCTCAGCGTTGTTATCGTTCGAGAAATCTCGAACGCGATCGGGATGTAAGGGATGCGCGATTTTGAGCGACGTCGCGAAGGGATGCAGCGAATACGATTCCCTGGCAATTCGTGGTGTATTTGCAACGAATCGGTTCAGACCAATGTTTCAGCGAAAGTTACGGAAACCACTGGTTATTTGTGTAACCGATGTCGAACTGACGGCAAATCAATAACGATCTGTCAATAATCGGGGTAGTACTTTTGCTTTCGACACCGTAATCTTCGCGTGACGGATAGAATCACCCTTTTCGTCTCTTTTTTCCCACTTCTTGTTTTCTTCCCTTTTCTCTGGTATCTCGTTTTGCAATGGGAATTGGAGGTGATCGTTTAACCTGTTGAAATATCATTTTATTGATCTGCTTTGACTTTTCTTTTCCTTTTTCTGTCTCTTTTCATTTTGTAATTGATGGATTTATTCTTTCTGGAATATTAGGGAAAATGTTTTTGTCTAATAGTTATCTAGTAAAAGCAATAATGCATTGTTGTTAAATTATAGTTCATGCTTTCTGGTTATATTCTTATGTATCTTCTTTCATATTTCTAAAAAGATTTAATTTTTTGGTTAGTTTTTGTTGGAATACTTATGTAGGTTATTAAATGATATTTTTATTTAATTTTGGAATATATTTTGAAATGAAAAGAAGATATATTAAGATAGCATTTTGACAATGTGCAAAAATTCATATTGCAGAATTACTATTGCAAAAATTTAGAATATTGGATTCTAAGGAATAAAAATTGATTTCACATTGCAAGGACTACTGTTTTAAAGTCTAGATTGATTATGTATTTTGTCTTAGATATATTTATATTTTAGATATATATTTCAGTGAGTATTATAGGCATGACAATACTTAGGTAGGTTATTAAATCATATTTTTATTTAATTTTAGAATACATTTTGGAATGAAAAGAATATATATGGAGCATTTTGTCAATGTGCAAAAATTTATATTGCAGAATTACTATTGCAAAAATTTAGAATATTGGATTCTAGGGAATAAAAATTGATTTCACATTGCAAGGACTACTGTCTTAAAGCCTACATTGATTATGTATTTTTCTTAGATACATTACTCTCAGTGAATATTATAGGGCATGAAAATTTTAGATCCTTCCTCTTTACCACCCTATATATTCCAAAATTTAGTCGACGTATTCCTTAAATATTAATAAAAATATCATCTTGAAATGAAAAGAAGATGTATGGAACATTTTGTTAATGTGCAAAATTTCATATCGCAGAATTACATATTGCAAAAATTTATGATATTGGATTCTAGGGAATAAAAATTGATTTCACATTGCAAGGACTAGAGCCTAGATCCTGTCTTAAAACCTATACTGATTATGTATTTTTCTTAGTTATATTACTCTCAGTATGTATTATAGGGCATGAAAATTTTAGATCTTTCCTTTTTACCACCCTATATATTCCAAACTTTAGTCGACGTATTCTATAACCATTAATAAAAATATCTTTATTTAAGATTGCGATACTCTGGCTCTAACTATATGATACAATCCACTCTAACTACTGTAGACTCTTCGATAGCTCCTCGTGATTCTTAGGTCTCTGATACTTCACTGTTTCTTCACTCTCAACTTGTTCTCATACACAGTTGCTCATTTATATATCATTACACATGCATTTCTCTTCTTCATTTTCCTTTTTATTTCATTTTATTTGTTCCTAAGAGACATTCAACTATGTTCATCTCTCATTTACACGATAAAATGCAATAATATTAATTACTCAGTACAAATATTTCTTTTTCACAGTTTGATCTTCTTGATCAACCACTTTTCAATTGTCCACTTGTCGATCTGGCCTAAATAATCTTCATTATCGTCAAATAGATTCTGTCATCCTCATAATATAGAGAGGTTACCACTAATATCCATATAATGAACTCTAATATGGCTTTAATATAACTCTTCCTTCCTATTATACCTGGGATTACCATAAAATTGATTGTTTACAAAATGCAATTAGTTTTATTCGCAATATTATTCCTCTTTTCCCTTTTTTACCCTTCGTAAGTTTAATCGAAGGTTAGGTCACGTAGACAGCATGGTCATTAGCGACAAGACTTAGCTGTTCTTGTAATTGCGCAATTGCAAGATGCAGTTGAGCCTCTTCTAAATAATGAAGAATATTTTTTATTTGTCTCTGCGATGTTAGAGCTGTGTTTCAGAGTGACTTACATTTGCATCTCTGTGTTTGCATTCCCAGTGCAAGTGGTTAATCGATAATGGTTGATTGCAGTAGTCGGAGACCAATGAATTATTACTTTTTAACAATACTAGGAATTTTTAATATTATTTTTAATATTTTCTATATTCTGATAATATGATAATAAAAATATAAAAATAAACGAATTGAGTCGATAGACAATGTTGTAACATTTTTATTCCCAAAAGTAAAAAGATTATTTATCACGAAAAATCGAGAATTAGAATTTAAAACAAAAGAATTATTTATTAACACACGACGTAGACCATAAAGACATACATGAGCCGTTCACTGCACAAATAGATTAACTCCACTTTTTGAAAAATCTTAAATTTAAGTGTCAAGCACTTGGGGTATAGTCATAACTTTTTATATTTATAATAACTTTCCCTGATAATTAAGATTAACACCATTAAACGACAAAAATTTTTTGGCCACTGAATAATAAATAATTTATTTCAGAGGTCACTTTGATTAACTCCGTACTCTAATGTAAATCGTTGCAATAATGCAACTCAAATGCACTATTAAGCCACGAATGATAACGGTGAATTTTTTAGTGCCGTCTTATCAGAATTTAAGTAAAATTTAGTAAAATTTAAATTTATTACTTTTTCCACTTGCCAAATCGATTAACTCTTCCAGTAACATAAAAATGGTAACATTACTAACGATTACCTTTTGGCTATTTTTCTTTATAAATTTTATATACCGTTAGATGAAAGTTACATTTGCATTTATGCATTCTGCGATATTTATTTCGATTTAAATTATAAAGGGAATTTTAAAAAACAATATACATTATTTCATTGCATTTCTCCACTTTTTGTTTTACGGAGTTAATCAATTTATGCAGTGAACGGCTCAAATGGCATGGGCAAGGAATCCGTCACGATACACGTAACAACGAATAACTTCGAAAACAAGATTATGATGGAATCAAAGAAACGTCGATGACACTAACCGACCTGGCAGTTGGATAAACAACCTCGAGTCTGTGTACAACATAGTATAATTGTTCTCTCGCGTTAACACGGCTTCCTCATCGTCCACTCTCCTCCACTTCCAGACTTTATATTGTTTTATGATGCCTTACTAAACCAAAGTGTTTTTCTTCGCGAAAGATTTATTGCCTACATTCCCTGACGAAACTTTCCAAGAGACGTACTTCCGTTTCTTTCGACAAGTACTTTCTCGATATTGATATTCTTTCAGCAGCAGGCGCGTTTCCGCCGAGC
Organism: Eufriesea mexicana; assembly: GCF_001483705.2. NCBI lineage: Eukaryota > Metazoa > Arthropoda > Insecta > Hymenoptera > Apidae > Eufriesea > Eufriesea mexicana. The sequence goes on along the minus strand of NW_016908714.1, from coordinate 239,259 downwards.
TCGACGACCTATACCTTTTCATAACTTCGCACTTTATAAACATGAATCGGGAATTCATGACTTTTCCAGGCAAAAACACGCGTTTATCATTAGCACTGGCTTGTACCCCTTTTACAGACGTTTCCCTCTTTTTTTCATAAAAATTCTCAATAAATGTTGTAATTAGCACTTGAGTTGAAGTGTATCAAAGGTAGAGGTCTTTTTGTATGGTACGTGTGGAGATTTTATGAAAGGATTCGAGAAGTCGGGTTGAGCGTTGGGAGACTCAAAGGACTGATTCAAAATATCTTGTGTGTGAGATTCAACGTAGTCGACAGGACTTGTGTTTTGGATAAATATGGAGAAATTTCGAGCCGAGTATTTCTTCTGGTGAATTTCGTTATTGTATTTAATCGTGTATTGAAGTATTTAAATGAAGGGAATTGTTTTCTGTATGAGGTAGTTTTCTTTTCTCGTCTATTGAATTTACCAATTAAGGTTAGTTTTTTAATGGGGGAATGTTGGAATGATGGTGATTGTTTGATGGGATAATATATGAGAATGAAGGATCTTTGGTTCGGAGTAAGGTTATTTTATCGTCTATGTTTTGATATTTCATATGTATGTGTTGGAAATGTGTGTGTAAGTGGTACATCTCTGGTATAGATAGAGTGAGCAATAATTATAATATATCAGTGGGAATAAAGTAAAATATATCCATTATTCATTAAAAATTTTGAATCACTTCTCCACATGTATATATATAAAGTCTTCTGTTAATTTTAGTATTTATTTAAAATTATTAATTATTAATATAAATATAGGTATAAATCAAATACAAATGTCAATATAAATAGAATATGAGTAGCACTTTCTATCGTTTTTACAGAGTTTTGACTGTGGTAGTGTTTGTTAAAATGTAGGTAGGGTAAGCTATAATTATAATATAACAGTGGGAGTAAAGTAAAATATATCTATTATTGATTAAAAATTTAGAATCACTTTGGCACATATATGTATATAAAGTCTTCTGTTAATTTTAGTATTTATTTAAAATTATTGATTATTAATATAAATATAGGTATAAATCAAATACAAATGTCAATATAAATAAAATATGAATAGCACGTTCTTTCATTTTTACAGAATTTTGACAGTAGTGTCTCTTAATGTATAGATAGGTTGAGCTATAATTGAAATATAATTGTGGGAGTATAGTAAAATGTATTCATTATGGATTAAAAATTTTAAATCACTTCTCCACATACATGTATATAAAGTCTTCTGCTAATTTTAGTGTGTATTTAAAATTATGAATTATTAATATAAATATGAGTATAAATCAAATACAAATGTCAATATAAATAAAATATGAGTAGCACTTTCTATCATTTTTACAGAGTTTTGACTGTAATATTTCTTACAGTAACAAATTTTTTCGATGACATGCCAAATTTTTGATTCTGTGGTTTTATATATACTATTTCAGAAAATTTGTTACTATCTTTTCTTCGTTTTATTAAATATTTTTCAATTATTCATCATCGTTACTGTTTAAAGCGAATATTGGTCATAATTCTAGCATTAATTTAAAATCAGTGGCTCATATATCAATATAACTTTTCCACTACTTTTCACCCCTTCGATAAGAACTAAAGATTGTTTTGGGGTAACAAAATTCGTATTTAATTTCTTTTAAATTTCTAGATTTAATGAAATACGCATGATTCCAAATTTTTGGTCGATTACGTATACATAAAGGCATATATTACATTTTGCTTTCATAAATTATGTGACGTAAATGCACCCAGTTGAGAACCTCTAGTGTAAAGTGTCAGAGGTGTGAAAGAGGGTAGTTTGAACCGGGTGCTTGAGATTACCACGTGAACGAAGGATACTGACCACCCATGGTTTCGGTAGACATTTCTGAACGTGCTTTAAAATTCATTGCATAGAATGAAAGAAGCGAAGCGATAAAAGAAAATAAAGAATGAAAGAAAGAACGATTGTATGCCCATTCATATGCATATTAAGATATATTAATGGAAAACTCGGACAGTCGAAAATCATTAATTCTGCTATAATTACCAATTATTATTATTAATTTCTAATATATGTGCATATTAAGACATTCCTAGCAAGGAATTTTTCATCTTTCCAACATAGAAATCCAGTTAAAATAAGAAAATTCAGAAACTGGTTATTACAAATTCTCTTCATTAAGACTGTCATTAAAAAATGATAAAATTTCTTTAAAAATTTGAAATTCATATAAAAATTTTACTTTACCCAAGGATCCACAAGACCTCGCAGAATTGCTATTATAATAATTATATACAATTAGTAGAATTATTATGTGTATATAAAATTCTGACAGTATGAGTTTAATTATTTTTTAACAAATAATCTAAAGAAAAGAAGAAAAATATTACGACAGGAAGTTGTAACGAAAATGAATACTGCTCAGTAAAGTTTTTCAGCCCCTATCACTCTACGTGTAAATAAGGGTGCAAGGCGATTTAGAGTGTGCCAGTGTGTCAGTGAGAGTATGTAAACCAGTATGTGAGAAGTCCAAGTCGGTCTAAGAAAGATCAGAAGAGCGTGCCCATAGTAGATCTCTTGTTTCATAGTCGTCACTATATTTATAAGTTTATCTTATTCTATTAACCCATTTGCATTATGGCTCTATTTAAGGTGCCGTGTTCAGGCATCAGCGACGTTCAGCTGATGACTAGCCCGTATCGCCGCACGTGTATCAGAATATACTCATAATGGCAATTAAAAGGATTTTCACAACAAAAGTAAAATTTATTAAGAATGTAATGAACCGATGTAGATGAGATACTCACAAAAGGGGTCAAACGTGATCTGTGGCATCTAATTAAAAGGATTTTCACAACAAAAGTAAAATTTATTAAGAATGTAATGAACCGATGTAGATGAAATACTCACAAAAGGGATCAAAAGTGATCTGTGGCATATGAAAAATATTCAGCAATTGGTAATGGAAAAAGTCAGCTCGCGGATTATTCCGCGCTCGGTGATAGGCGATAGTTATAGTTCGCGGAATATTCCGCGCTCGGTAATAGGTGACAGTCGTATCTCGCGGAATATTCCGCGTTCGGTGATAGGTGACAGTCGTATCTCGCGGAATATTCCGCGCTTGGATGCAAATGGGTTAAGAAGCCAACAATACTATCTTGAGTCAGTCCGCCCAAAATCCGATCCTACTTATAGCAAGTACATATGTATTATTTCTAAATCCAACGAAATCATATATGGTTAACCATGGCTGTTATTAGTTCTGTATGAACTAAGATCTACTTCTAAAAAGAGATTTAACATTACGTTTTCATTTTCTACGTGCTGCACCTAGCCACAGAGCCAGACCATCCGGATTAAACTTTTCATATGAACTTCGAGAATTGTTTTACGTTCAACTCGTGAACTGCTTAATGCTTCCACTGCGGAGAGCTTTTATGGGCCTCCTATAATAAAATTCATATTAGCTGTACCATATGCTGCCAGGAGGTTAATAGCATCGGACGTGTGCGAGATTCGCATCAACCTCCAGTCCAGTTCGCGAATTTGCTCTAATCCGAAGATTATAAAACGTCAAACATTTACCCCTTTGCACTCGGGGAATTTTTACAGAAAAATAGTAATTCGAAGACTTTCTGCCATAAAGTGGACGATATCTTTCGAGCAGTAAATAAGAAATCGTGTAATAATTAACGCGTAGAATTATTTTTATTTCAATATATCTGTGGGGGTCCTCCTCCACGGTCGTTGATGTCATGCTGATCGCAGGTATCCTCCGTGGTTATGAAGGATTGGTGGAGCAAACGTGTCGTACAGGTGAGCCTGCGAGCGAGGTTCTTGAAAATTTGACAGTAGCTGGTCGTCATTGATTATTATTGATTTTGCTACTTGAAGTTTGGGAAATATTAGGTAAGTCAGTTGTTTCGAAATAGGGGTTCCTTGGTCTGCGACAGACGGAGGACAGGAATTACCTTTTCTTCTTTAGGATTATAGGGGGGCTCCCAATAGGAAGACATTGTTGAATGTCGGTTGGTTCGTGGTATCCTCATGTGGCGGTGGTGCTAGTAGGGTCGGGAGGAAAAGGAAGGGATGGGTTTCGTCCCGGGCCTGCTAGTGGACTCATCAGTAAGGCTACCCTAGCAGGCCCTGCCTTAAACTTGGATACTCTTGGAAGGTCGGGAAATTATATATAATATAGGAATTGGAGGTTTTCCAAGGACTTACGGGAAAGTCCTCGAAGTCGGAATCCATCTAATGGCGAGGGAGAGAATGATGGTCGCTATACCTTGAATACTATAACATTATCGTAAATTTGACATATTAACCCTTTCCACTCGAGAGGCGCACTTCAGTCGCCATTTGATAAAATTTCGAAGATTGATAGTAATTATGTTAAATTTAAGATAATGTAATAGTTTACGAAATATCGGAATCAAATAATTCCATGTATTAATTATTAAACGATTTCTTACTTACTGCTCAAAAAAGTGTTGTCAATTTTATAGCAGAAAATCTTTGAACTCCTGCTTTTCTTTAGCCAAAATGTCGTCAAGTGCAAAGGCTTAATTTCTCAGAGCACCATTTTTCACCATGCTAGACGGCATAACGAAAGAACCTAAGTTCCAATCACTGTGAAATTTGTTGAGCACGTGTCCAAGACACGCGGCTCTGGCACTGACCACAGACTGGACACCTAAATATTCGAAGAATTTTTCAAAAAAATTATTTCTTAGGAACAATTTGTCTTATTCCATCATCTTCAACACCATATCGATCTTCGAAATTTTATCAAACAGCAACTGAAGGGCGCCTCTTAACTGTGATTTAGGGTTAACTGTAAACTCGGTTCGTGTACAAACTTTTCACCCGTTATTTCGTTGCCTTCTTGCGTTTGCTAGCTGGTGCTCTCCTATTTTCCTGTCTATGGCGCCAAAACAGTGGCTGTGTGGAGAAAGAAGAAGAAAAAAGGAACGACCGTGAGTGGCAGGCAAGATCCCTCATCGAGATCGCTGATTACGTCTCCTCTTGGTCGTTGGATGCCAACCGCGACGAAATTCTATGCAAATTAAAAAGAAATAAAGGGAAAAAAGCGGGGGAGATTTGAGCGGGAAAAATGTTAGCCTGATCTTGAGACTGAAGGCAGGAGGAATTGGTGGCAGGCTCTCGAGATTGAACGAGCGACTTAAGGAGTCTGTTCGGAATCGAGGATGGCTGAGAGAGAATGGAGGGAACAGAAGAAAAAGGAACTCGTTTTGGCTAGATTTGGTTAAATAATCCCTCTTTGCCGGTTGGAAGGGCCATTCCTGTCAGTGACGACGAGGAATTGTCGAGAATAATAATTTCATACTTGTAGTCAGGCTTTTGGCAAATCCTCTCAATCTTGCAGTCTGTTGGAGTGAAACTCCGGGGCCGAGGAAATAATCGAATTTTTCCAGACACACGACTGTCGTGACATTGATTATATTTGAATAATAAGCGTGAAAGGACGTGGGGTGATTATTAGCCCTCTGCTTTAGTTCACGAATGCGTTCATTCGAAGAATTCGTTCGTTCAAAGAATATTTCATTGTAATTAGTCATATATGTAGGAAAGGAATAAGGACGGCTCTGAAAGAATGTCAAGAGTATTTGGGCTTAGAACGAAAGTGATCGTATCTAAGAGGTTCGAGTGTAAGGGATGTTTATGACACAGCCGAATGCAAGTGAAGAGTGAAAGCCTAGGAATGCGTCTGAGTGTTTAGAATACGTGACCCACCTTTTGAGAAAGAAAATACGAGTATGAAAGGAGACAAAGCCGTTCATTGCACAAATTGATTAATTCCATAAAACAAAAAGTGGAGAAATGCGATGAAATAATGTACATTGTTTTTTAAAATTCCGCTTATAATTTAAATCGAAATAAATATCGTAGAATGCATAAATACAAATGTAACTTTCATCTCACGGTGTATAAAATTTATAAGAAAAAATAGCTAAAAGGTAATCGTTAGTAATGTTACCATTTTTATGGTATTGGAAGAGTTAAAAAATAATAAATTTAAATTTTACTAAATTTTACTTAAATTCAAACCAAAACGTAAATTTACATGACCCCTCCTAGAAAGTCGCAATGGAAAACGTAAATTTACGTGGCCCATCTGTTAAGTGTTAAGAAAATTGGAATGAGTAACTTGGTTGAGGTTAGGATGTGTTCATCAGTTAGTTCCTTGGTTACTGTCAGTTATTAATTAATCGAAATTAATGACACTTGGCAGCTCACTTGGAAAATCTTCCAAAGATTGCATTCAGGACTAGAAATATTGCAAAATAAAATATTTTGTCATATATAGAGCAGTACATTTGGATCCACGAATAATCTTGAAGATGCAAGCTAATCTACTATGGAAAGCTCACGTCATACTGCACTTGTGGTGTCAATAATGCAAGGAGGGGCTAATAATATTCAACAAGAACTGGCTGTTAATACTCTTTCCTAAGAACTGTCTCTCAATAACTCCTCTCAACGCACATTTTTGAACACCCTAGAAGCATGGTTGGCAAGCAATACGTTGCATATATGCACATTTTTAATTTAAAATTGGTAATATGTTCGCATAAAGTATTCTTAGATATTACTATATACTTTATACATCGATTTATTATATAAAATTTTACACGTTTTAACTAATATTTATCTCACAAACTTGAATAATGCTTTAGAGTGTGATATCTGGTAAAGCATACTCCTTTGTGCAATGTTGTTTGGCACCGGATTGAAAATGTAAATGATTTTTAAAAAACTATTTCCGTACAAATTTGCATATATATTTCGAAATAACAAAATGTACAACGATAAAACACTTTATAAGGTACGGTAAACGATCCCCACAGAGCTACCGATGTACTGGCTATACTGACTGACCGTTTTTACATTCCTGGAATGTCAACATTCAGTTACTTTGCTTATCATTTGTCACAAGAATGTGCAAGACTTCACTACCCTGGTAACGTAACAAAAACATTTGTCTCTGGTTGCCTGAGTCACAGATTCAATCGAAGAAAGCTGAAAACGAGATATCTCGTGACCCGTACGCAATGTGTTAAGGTGGGGCAATCCTTATCTACTCATTACAGTCATTGCTACGTGCTCCTCACTCACGTCACCTTATCCGGGGCTCGACTAATCTTATATTTTCTTACAATAAGGAGACTAAATCCAAGAATCACCATTTGGCGAAGCACTGGAAAATTGAATAAAACGTGTTAGAAGCACTGCAAACACGTCTGTGATATACAGGCACCTAAGAACACGACAAGGGCGCGAGATTGAATTCCCTTCCTTAGTTTCGTTCATCCCAGGTAATTGGCGGCGTATCCTACGTAAATCCAGACGGATCTGACCCACGTGAACGTCGATATCCATATACTATAAGGACGCAATCAGTACACACGGCGTAGCTAGTTTACGTCACGAAATTCCTCCTTCTGATTACATTTGCCAGTGCTGCCTATATAATCCTTCAATCTTCACCTGTCGCTCAGCCTAGCTCCGGTATCGCTCGAACCAATTATCTGTGTTACCTTTGATGTCACCCACCTTCCGTAGGTGTTTACTGTAAACAACGCGGGCACCCTTGACAAAGGATCTTTCTGCAAATACAGGAAGACTGCGTATCTGCCCCCCTCGAAGCCCCCCTCCGTTTTCTTCCATGGCCGACGTTCAAGGCGGGGGTTGGTGCCCTGGATATCTTGCTTTTCAGAGAACCATAGGCGAAGTCGTCGACAAAGAGCCGCTTTCAAATTGAAATTTTCCCTATCTGGAGAAATCAGCCAACGCTTTCAATTAAACGGGGTAATACCTTTTTGAAGTGTTTGCACAGAAGGATGGATTAATGGAAATGAACGCTCCGTGCCCGGTCCGCTAGATAAATATCAAAGAAAAATGGAAACAGTTTTCTTCGTTCGGTTCCTCGTTGCCAAGCTTCAGAGGCTGTTGCATTAACTTTAGATTGGAATATCACAGTTCTTCCCGGCTTTAGCTATGCTGCTGCCCGCATAAGCGTCCCCTGCCCGCTTTAATGGTCACTGATACCCTCGCGGGTTCTAGGAACCTGGATTAGCCCACTGTCGACCACGCTAATTTGTCATTCTGTCGTCGAGATTCTCAGGGGAGAGGGATCATGCAGGATGTAGCTGTGACTTGTTTCTTTTGGAAATTCTGTTAATATCGTTTAGGGGTTCGATGTGATGTGAACTGAGCTTTACTTCCTCTGTTCACCCTATATTTGGGGGCAGTGTTTATATTATAGGATTGTACGAGTGTTTATTGGCATCTGAACCTAACCATTGTATATTTAACTGGCTTTCTCAAGTTAACAACGTGAGAGAATACAAAGGTCGATTTACTATGCAGGTAGCTCTGGCATTTCCTTAGTTACCTATTAGTGACCAATTGTAACTGACATATGTCACGATCAGTCATAGAGAATGTTACGAGATGGTCGACTCTACTTGGCAATACTACACGATCGTCGATTCTACGATATAATGTTTTAGGAGCTCTTAATATTTTTGGATATTAACCCTTTCGCTGCGAACCACTTAGAAATGAATTGCTCTTTAGACAGCTGACGCGACAATGGGAGATCGACCGTGTGGAGAATTATATTCGATTATGTGAAAAGATCTATGCACGTTTTTGGTGATTCGCTTGTGATTAACTGACTAATCATCTAATGTCCTAAATATCGTCACTATTCTTTTCATCCCAAGTATAGAAAGTCGTACTTCCACGTATACAGTACGCGACAAAATGATAACACACTCTACGGTTTTTAGTCTTTCTCGAGTAACTTCAGAGCGGTATATCTTCACTAAAATAGAACAAAAAAAAAAAAAATCGTCCGATTATAAACCAAATTTGATTTTACAGGGGAAGGTTAGTCCTACTCGAAACGATTGATAAAGGTATTGGAAAAAATGACTACTATTGCGTCCGGAACACTGCAACTCTCACGTTGGGAGCATTGCGGGGCTGTAAAGCCCATTTACGCGCATACGACAATGTTGCTGGGATGTGGGCTACTCTAAATTAATAGAGCTAGACCTGGTTAGGGGTGAACTAAAGAATTCTGATGAGTTACTGTCTCTCGTACTGAGTTAATCGCCGTGGGTCTTGGCTGATAGTCTGGTCGTGATGCTTAACCTGTTTTCTTAAGATTTTTAGGAGAACTCTTCTTGTGGCTCCTGCCTCAGTGATTCCATAAGTTTTGTGTATCTACTGATTGGTTGGTGTGAAATGTAAGTGATGGGTGTGTGTGTTCCTATCGGTTGTGAATAATATTAGGAGTGTGTGTCAGCTTCGACGTCTTTCGGTGCTGGTGGGTGTTTAAATATTTTGGGTCCTTATGCTTATCATCTTATGGGTGATTTGTTGATCCTTGCTAAGGTTTGCCCAAGTGGTGACTAGGTGATAACGAGTGTATACGAATCAAGGGATGCTGGCAATAAGGACATGAACAATCCTCCACCTAACTTGGGTCGTTCAGTCATATTTAACATACTTAATAACTGGATCTAACTGGAGAAGACAATAGAAATACTGTAGAGCGCTCAGAAGAAGTCATTCAGAAAAATTGTGAGCAAGAATCTTTCTTTTCGATATATTATAAATTTATATAATATTATAATTCAATTTATATTATATAAGTCACGCGTCTTCTGCAGGTTATTAAGCCAATCACAGCCAACCGTCTTCTTCTGAGCTTCCTGCAGTAACATAAGTTCGTAACACATAGAGTTACTACAGGTAACCTGAGTGTTACATTTTGAAACAGATGAAAGCCTAGTTCGCAGATTGTATTTACAGTCGGAGAGAAATAGTGGGAGAGTCAGAGAAAAATTTAGTCGACCTGGTACGTGGTAATAATACTAAGCCGATGCTATACGTCTCGATGGAATTTTTCGAAAAATTCGTAGGATACTTTTAACGACGCGATCATCTCGATTTATTTAATCTTCCGTATGGCCACGTTGCAGAATCGCTCCACCCCTATATGGCAGAAGGAGGACGCGTCATAATGAAAGGGTAGCCAGGGTTGCCGAAGAGGTGGAAGGGTGGGCGAAAGGGGTTAGGTAGCGACGAAGCTCTGCAAAACTGTTGCAGGGCTTTAGTTTAATCTGATCCACGGTTCGGGAAATCGTAAAGACCGTCCGCGACGAAGATGGCTTAAAACAGGGACGTGAGAGAGTTACGAAGTCCCGGATGAGACTCCGTGGCTTTCCGTTAGCACCCCTTGCGGAAAATTCTTCCTGACAAGATTCCATCTCGTATTTCTCCATTTCCACGCCCGTTTCTCATTCTTTATCACTCGTAAACTCCAAACACTCTGTGCAACCCCCTCGTGAACCCCGGGAGACTGAATAGCAACCGAAATGGACGAAATCTATGATTGTTCCTGGGTACATTGAGTATAGTTTTATGTGTCTGTTCTGAGGATTCGCTATGTATGTAACTGAATACTTTGCACTCGGTGATCCGGAATATTCGTGTTTGAGATTTATTGTATTTATTTGGAATTTCTTGACAATGTTACTGTTATATATTAAAATGTAATAAATTAAATTGAATTAAATTAATAAATTTCATAAGTTCATGAGTATTTTTAAATGCAGTCGAACGATAATTATCTGAATTAAGTGGGGGACATATCTTGTTCTCATAATCGGTCTGAGTTGAGCAAATTTTGAGTATGTCATAAATCATTCAGAAATTAGAAATTGTTTAGCTAGAAATATTTTTGAACCAGAAAAGTATAGAATAAATAATAAATTACATATAAATTAGATGTAATAACAAATTAGATCTAAATTATATATAAATTAGATGTAATAATAAATTAGATCTAAGTGTAGATATTTATACTGCACCCTTTCTGACGTTTTATGCATTTTAATTACACGATATTCAAATAATCGAAATTTGCATAATCGATGTTTTATTGTCTGAGTATTCAATATTTTCAAATAGTTGCTTAGAAAGTAGTGTCTTTGGCTAAAAATAATAGTTGTTTTCTTATAAAAATTGCACCGAGTACTATTGATTAGTTTCTGATTTAGATATTTTAGTATGTATTAGTGTTTTATATATTTCTTGAAATAATTGTTTTATTTAGTTTCACGCCTCAAGTACCAAGTATGACAAAATTTTAGTTGCTAAGATTTGTTCATTTTGAAGAATATGTTCAAATTAGTTAGATTAAATCATTGAATAATTTTTACCCAAAGAAAATGTTATGAATAAATAATTTCAGGTTTTTACGTTTTGAAAAATTGCCACGAAATTGATAATTATGTTAGTCGAGAATAAATTAAATCAATTTCGTCCGATTACTGTAAAAAGTTTTACTATTCTACAAATTTCTATTATTTTAATATTCGATTTTATATTTTCATACCTTTAAAAAATTCCTCACTAATTAATTAAACGTTTTATAAAATACAGTTAGTCGAGAGAAATATATAATATTTTTTTCTATTTTCCATAAATAATCCTTTCAAAAATCACAGAATAGCATATGACAGCTTTCAAAACTCATTAAACCTACAAATATTTTCCACTTCTGTCTAAAATTTCTCCAAATAACGCGTGAAAAATGACAGAAAAATATTTCGTTTCCATTCAAATATCACGTACCATTTTAATCAAAGAATATCCAATATTACTTTTTGTTCTTCACAGAGCCCCAAATAATTTCGTGGAAAAATAACGAAACCTATTTAAAAACAGCGTTGAAAACTCATTACACCTACACACGTTAATATTTGCCACTTCTACAAAAATTCCTCACTATATTATATAAGAAACAGCAGAAAAGTATTTTGCTTCAGCTATTCCCACATTATGTACCACTGGAAGAAAGGAATATTTACTGTGACTTTCCATTTTTCACAAAAAAATGTGTTCAAAAACCACATAACCTATACCTACAAATATTTACCTTCTATATTAGAATTTCTCAAAATATTATACAGAAAAGAGGAGAAAAATATCTTGCTTCAACCATTCCAACATTACGTATCACTGAAAGAATGGGATATTCATTTCCACTTTTCACAATAAATATTTTCAAAAATCACATAACCTATAACCTACAAATATTTACCATTTATACTACAATTCCTCAAAATATTGAGGAAGAGAAATGAAGAGAAAAATATCTGACTTCAATCGTTCCAGCATTACGTACTACTCAAAGAAAAGAATATTCATTATGACTTTCCATTTTTCACAAAAAAATGTGTTCAATAATCACATAACCTATAACCTACAGATATTTACCATCTATACTACAATTTCTCAAAATATTACACAGAAAATAGGAGAAACATATCTTGCTTCAACCATTCCAACATTACGTACCACTGAAAGAAAAGAATTTTCATTATGACTTTCCACTTTTCACAAAAAAGGACCTTCAAAAATCACATAACCTATAACCTATAAATATTTACCACCTGTAATATAATTTCTCGAAATATTACACAGAAAAGAAGAGGAAAATACCTCGCTTGAAACATTCCACCATTACGTGCCAGTCGAAGTCGCGTTTCCCTTCAACCCACCCACCCCACCCTCGCGCGCCCGGCGGTTGGCGCGCGATTTGAATTACGCGCCACAGCCCAATAACAATCGATCCGCGTTCCGCGCGATTCCGTTCCCTCTCTGGCTAATTCGTTCGCTCGAAAAGTGCGTTTCGCACACGCCCGATGTCTGCCGCGAATCTAAAGCTTCAACTGATTTCTCTCAGCTCGTAAAGTTCTCGTTCACAGCTCGGACGGAACTGGCCTGTTCGAATGGCGTTCCGCGCGACGCTCCGCGGAAGTTAAGTAGCCATAATTGAGCACCGAGGCGACAATAACCCTCGAAGCGGTGACGAACCGGCCGTAAAATAAAATAGAAATAAAAATTTCGCCGACGACGCTGACGGAGATGCGTCCTTTCATTGCAGAAGAGCATAGCCCCGAAGATGCATACCTCCCGTAAATTTAATTGACGTCGCTCGTCCCTCCCACCATTTCTATCGTTCCATTGCTTTTTCTTCCTGCCGCGACGGATTATTAATAAATTTCTCGCCCCATTTAGAACGAAGCTTGGCATGTAAATAGAAACGCGAATGGATGGATGCCAATGGCGAAGATTTTTACATTATTATAATATATTAGTATACTTGGTTAATATGATATAACGAAGTGTAAACTACGTCAAAATTTTGGAGGTTATGTTTAATTTCGTATCAAAACAATGAGCTACGTTTGTTATAAACTATGTCATTGTTCATTAAATTTGTGTACACTGAGTTCCATGAAAGGTTTACCAGTTTGATTAGGAATAGTTGAACTTCACAGAGTATGAACCAAATTAGGTTATAATGTAGTTGTATATTAACGTTGCCTGTTAACGATATATTATGAATAATATACAAAAACATTATAAGTTTCTACCAGTGGTATGTTATTAATTACTTGGTAACGTGAAGTCTATATGGCATTATATATTACACGTTTTATTTCAGTACTTCAGTTATTTAGTTGTGCAATTATGACGAAGAATTAATTTTTAAATCATTTTCATAACTACATCGAATTTGCTTGGCTATATAATATCGTAACTTCGTGGTTATTACATATTGCAGTATTTAATGTGTAGAACAGTTGAAATATTGAATACAGGGTGTCCCAAAATTCACGCAAAATTTGAATTTTGCGCCATTTATGTGGTACAGTGCTGCCAACGAAAAGAAAAGACAGCGTGACAGCTGACAGTTCATGGTTACTAAAAATTGAACGCTGCATGAAAGAACATCGTGTCTTCTTTGTTGAGCAATATTTACAATTGTTAATTAAAAACCTGTGTTTTCCATCGGAATTCCTTCTTGCGTAAATTTTGAAATATTGCGTGAAATACAAAATGAAAATTGAAATCCTTTTTCCCATTTCAAATTTTTGAAAACATAGATTTTATCGAAATGGAAATATTTTACATAATTATCCATATTTATTTAAACTAATATTAATTTAATTATGATATAATATTATACATATGTATATTATTATATACTTAGATACATATTACACATCAGTAGTTCTAACGGTTTAAAATCTAAATGTGTATACAAGTATAAATTAATATAAAAATATTAAATAAAGTTTACATTGTTAATTAAAAATATCGATTACAAATTTGGAATGGAATTGTTACGTTCCATAGCATTTTCAATTTCGAATATCAATGTAATTTTTTCTAATACAATTTTCAAAATCCTTATCAACAGTGATACGGATTGTATTAATTAAATTTTTGATCGACTAATTTCGTGAATTAATTATAATGTAATATAACAATTTAATCGGTATCACGAATTTGATGTAATTGATTATAAAATAACAATCCAGTATAACGAAAACGGAATTTAATATAAAATAAGACAAATATATATTTATAGTAGAAATTTATCATTTATAAAATTCGAGATACTAATCTGGTTTGTTCTGACTTTTGGTGCCGTCGAAGTATACCTACAAATTCTCATTGATGAGAATTTTAAAACTCCGCGTTGCTGAGTAGTCGTTTGAAGTCAGCAATTGCGATGTACTATAGCTCACTGTACGTGTTGAAGGGAGGGGGTAGTAAGTGCACCCTTGCCTCTGGACACCTACGTTGGCGAAATTAGACGCATCTGCAACTAATGGTATCGATCAGGGTTGTCGATGGTGCCTTGACACATTTGGCGAGTCTAATTAATTTTATGTGACCCTTCATTGATTATTGCAAAATCCCTTCTGCTGTTCATACATAAAACGAGAAATTAAAAATAAATACAACATTTACCAAAATAATAATAAAATATAATAATGTAGGAGCTGACGGTGGTGGTAATTTATTAATAAATTATAACTATGTACGAGTGACGATTAAACATACGAATTATTTCTTTACATGAATCGGTGGTAATGGTTAACATAGATTTTGAATATATATGTGTTGATATAATAAAGGATATAATAAATTGATATAATAAAGAAACGAATTTTATTATTAGAATGAATATTAATTATTCTAATTCTAATAAACATTATATTTTCAAAAATAAATCATTTTAAAATTATGTTATATTAGAAACTAAAATTATATAAAAATATATTATTGTTAATAAAATTAAACAAAATTTAAATATTTTCTTATTAATAATTTATGACTTGTAATATATAATTTAACGAATCACCTACCTGAATAACAATTTCGTTTAACCCTTCATAACTCCATTAACGAACGACCCATTTAGATTTCAAAATTTTCCAATCAAATCTCGAACGAAGATCCATCCCAATTTTCGAAACTCGAAAATTTAGTCTGTCACAAAAATATTCACTCCTCCCATGTTCCCAGTACCTCCCTGTTAACCAAATCCATATTTATCTCGTCCAAGTCTCTCGAAGTCTCTCACCTGAAAACATCAAGGAATCTCGAAAAATTAAAATCCAATATTAAATATTAAAATTCCAAACGGATCGACGCATCTCTCGTCGAAACGAGCAGTGGAGCGAGCACATGGCGAAATTACCGACGTAAATAGGTGCATGGTCGATAACTGGGAAATTAGAAGCAATGGATAGTAATTAATTCATATTTGAGTTGCATTATTCGAGCGGCGGATGTAGCGGAATAGAAGCAATCGTACACGCGCCGTTGAAACTGAAACGTTCAAAAGACTGGCCGGTGAACGACAATGCCGTGGTTAATTAATCGTCAAATATTAATGTCCGGTTAATCACTTAGCCTGAGCAGACGTGGTCCAACGGATTGCGCGGCCCGGTTAGCTTTCTTCTGATTCTCAGACACTTTCGCTTTCCCTTGGTCCCTGGCGCAAAGTGGGTAGCAAACAAGAGGAGGGCGAACTCTTTGCCCGGAGTAATAAGCTGCATTAATATTTGCTCGCTTCTCAAACGATAAGTTCGTAGATGTTTCAAAGTCCCCCCGTGCCTCTGGCCGCTCATTGTGTCGCCCGATTAATTATTCAAATCTCCAGTCGTTTCCTCCATGGTTGCCATTCGTCGAATGAACGATTGGGGATTTGGATTCTTTTCTTTCTTTTTTTTTTTCTTTCTTTTCTTCGACTTTCCCCCCCTTTTTTTAGTTAATTAATTTCCCCAGTTTGAACTGCACTGTCGTTTTGATTTGTAGTGTCGTGTCAGAATGTTGTTCACTGTGGTTATTTCAATGGCATTTGGGTTTATGTTTAGTGGAGCAGAATGAATTTCGTGTAGGTGGGTTTGGAGGGATGTAATGACGCGTGGGGGTTGTGCACGTATGTACGTGATTGGTCATGATGAAAGTGATTAAGGTGGAAGGGTGTTGGGTGAATTTTGTTGTGATTTATGGAACCATGATGATTTTTGTGCATGATATGTACTTTTCTTTCTTTTTCTCTAGGAATAAAGTTTTTCACAGCTTTTCAGCAATTTTTGAATATTTTTTTGAAGATGTTAATATTTTGTTGTAATTTTGTCATGGGATTAGTTGAGAGAATTGTTTATACATTTGTGATATTGATATTTATGAAATATCATTATTTAATATTTATAATATGCATATATTTAAATACTTATTTATTATTTTTGTAATTATTTATTTGTATATTTGTATATTTTTTTGTAGGATTAAAATTTGTACAGTTTTTCAGTAATTCTTGAATATTTTTTTGAAAATATTAATATTTTGTTGTAATTGTATTAGTTGCAATTATATTAGTTCAGAGAATTGTTTATATATTTATGATATTGATATTTATAAAATATCATTATTTAATATTTATATTAATATTTATAATATGCATATTTATTAATACTTATTTATAATTTTTGTAATTGTTTATTAGTATATTTAATATCTTTTGAAGATATTAATATTTTGTTTCAATTTTGCAATGGTATTAGTTGAGAGAATTGTTTATATATTTATGATATTGATATTTATATATCATTATTTAATATTTATATTAACATTTTTAATATGCATATATATAAATATTTATTTGTAATTTTCGTCATTATTTATTTATATATTAATGTTTAAATGACAAGTAATTATTTTCCTGTTCTTCTTTCATACTTTTCAAGTATATATTTTTAACTCTAAATTAGTTTATGGAGGTATCGTATAAAATTTGACGCAGTTACTATAGTAATTTGGTTACTACTGAAATGTGTGTACGACCAAGTGGACAGGGAATGATTTATTTTTCGAAATGTATAGCAGGTGTAAAATACTATTTTCTCATTTAAAAGTTTTTTTTTTAGGAAGAAAGATAAGTTTTTGAAACACAAGAATACTTATATTTCTAAAATACAAATTCGATTTATTATTATATTTCATTCTTTCTCTCGAAGTGCATTTACAAATATCCTATTGAAAATATTACAGCCTGTAAATTCCAACTCCATGAAAATAGTGTTTGAAACGATGCTCCTGGTGTAACAAGCAGCTTCTATGAAAACAATGCTAACTGAAATGAATTTACAACTTTTAATTCCATCCGGATTTTAATTCCAGCCTGAATATTTTGTGTATTTTTCCTGCCAATGATAAAAATAAATTATCTTTCCTCTCCTCGTCGACGAAAGTCATTAGCATGTAGATTTTTATATCTCAACTGAGAATTTCATTATACCACTGTTCAAAATTTTTCATCAATTCTCCCCTTTCCAGGAACAGAAATACTCTACAAAATAAAAACTTCAAATTTGATATTAGAAAGAAAGAACGAAATTTATTAGATATTTATTTAATATCATAAATAAATAATAATTATAACACAAGTATTTATTCCCATATTTAAATACAATTACTATTAATTTCAGAAAAGAGGAATTGCTGAATAATAGATAAATTCGATATTTAATCATTTTAACAGAAATATTTATATCGAGTCTGAAATATAATTAAGATTAATTTAAAAGAAGGCGTTAAATAAATAAATAAATAAATACGATATTTAATTAACTTAATACAAATTTTTACATCGAGTTTCAGTTGCACGTAGTATTAATTTTTGATCAAATAGAAGTAAGAGAAATGTAACTACTCGACTGTAACCATGTCTTAAATATTAGCTTCCGCTTGGCAAGTCTGAACGAAAATTTTAATTAACAGAATTTCGTTTCATCAAGTTTATTTCCGCCCCACCCTTCGACTTTTCGCTTTTTTTTTCTCCCCGAGGTAATTTGCATGATCTTTCCCCGCCCTACCTTGCGAATAAATGAGAGATTTCCTAGAATGCAAATCCAGCTTCGGTACGCGGTTATGGCCGCAATAAAAGTCGTTCGAGTAATCCCGGACACTTATGTCGGTAAAGTAGTTTTCGGCCCCGGCTGGGTAAGTCGTTTGGCGGCCACGGTGTTATAGAAATAATTGAAACTCCATCGGCTCTAATCGTCGGGCAGTAACGTAAAGATGTGGGGTCGGTCGAGCTTTTCGAAGATCCCTATACGCGCGTTACCTCTCGTTTCCATCCTTAAAATTATCATTTTAATGCCTCTAGGGATTTTTTCTCGAACCACTCCAACGGTTATGGGGTTTTATTTCCCGGAGTATCCGCGGCGGCGCTTGCGCGAAACATGGCGGAGCATCGTTATCTAGGAACTGGGACAAATCATAGAGTATGGTCATTTTTCTCTAGCTTGGTCCGTAGTTTTGTTCAAAGTTACTCGTTGATATCGATTTTAGGTGATATTACTGTATATACCTGTGTGAGGTTGTTTTCATTGAATATGTCAGTAGTGTTTGTAGTACAATTGCTTCCATGGAAGGATGAGAGATTATTAGGTTAGGTATCGATTAGTTTATAGATTTAAGTTGGCAACACAGTATGGGATATTTGAAGTCAAGAAAGTGGTATGACCGATTAGGGAAGGAGGGTTATGTTTCTGGTGTGATCATACAAATGTGTGCAGCCAAAAGTCTACTTACTTTACGTTTTATCATTATAATAAATTAGTAAGTGAAAGTATGTTCTGCTATTATCGAACCAATCTCCTATTTCTATAATATTGTATAGTAACATTCTTGTGATATCGTTACAATTCTGTCATATTATATTATATTTCAATATCAATAATGTCATTAATATTGTTATTGGTAATATTATTAATAATAATACTTTTATTAATTATTATTAATATTGCAATTAATATTATAACAGGTCGGTAATTTTTAATATTGTTAAAATAAATTATTGAATAAAAAAGGTATAGTCATTGCCTACATATACTTATAAGAAAGAAAGGGTTATTACGGTTGTATTGTATACTATAAATTGGCACTAGAAACAAAAGACAATCGAGCATGTAGTATATAGATGGGCAACTCGATTTGGAAACCTGACTTGACGGTGGCGACATATAGTATCGAGCAATTCAGTGACAACGCATATAACAATCATTAAGTCGCTCATCCAACAATTGATATAATAATATATATTAATAAAAATAATAATCTATATTATATTAATATATATTTATATAGTATACTAAGGATAATAATAAAGTATACGTATAATGATATTAATTACACTACAGTATTGTAATTAACAGTCCAATATCTAGTATTATATAGTTCGTGTTTCAAACGATTTAATTTTTATAAGTAATGTTATAAATAAATAATCTTAACCAAATTCACGTATTTTGTATCCGAATTTTATCGTGATTTCTGAATTTTAATAATTACATGTTTTATAACAGTATTCATATATTTCATATAACTTCATGTATTTATGAACCATATGTATTCGAATTTTATCGTGATTTCTGAATTTTAATAATTACATGTTTTATAACAGTGTTCATATATTTCATATTATTTCATGTATTTATGAACCATATATATTGGACGTTAATTATGCGTGACATTGTTAATTACATCACATTTAACGTGTTCATAGTTACTTAACGAATCATCGTTCTTTTGTTATTTCTCAAAGGAGGTGTTCATTATCCTAACTATGTCTGTTGTACGCATAATTCTCGAGTAAGATTGCACTGAATGCATTTGCCGTTTCTTTAAACGCGGCGCACTTCTTTACCCATTCTCTTGCATGAATTTCTCTCGGGACTGCACCTCGTAATTATATACCACTCATCTTAAATATGTGCTTTCAGTGCTACGTATTTTGAGAAAAGTGAAATGTTTCTTTCAGTAGTTAATATCTAGTAATTTCGTCTGTTTGATTTCTACAATTTTATTTCCTCCTACATTCATTTCTATTATTCCTCTGCCATCGTTTATGCGTTGTTTATAATCTTTATTATCCTCTTTGCGCATCATCTTTTTAATTTAAATGTTTTCAGTTTTTCAACACTTTTCGTTCGAATTACTATTAAAATTTTTGTTCAAATAATATTTTTTACATTGTTTATAATATTTATTAGCCTACTAAAGTTATATATGAAGGAAATAGATAAAAGATAAAAGATAAATTGTAATAATTAATCGCTTCACTAATAAGTGACAGTTCAATGATAGTATACTCCGTAATTTATACTAATCAAGAGCAGATAAATTAAATGGTGTCAATTATAAAGACGATGTGAAATTTCTCGAATCTCATTATACTCATTTTTTGATAAAAATAAGAATTTTTATTTCTCTTCTATCATTTCTTGTAGCCTGTGTTTGAAAATGCGATTCATAGTAATTTTACCAGTATTATCGTTTTTCTATTCATGTGGTAATTTTAAAATATTAAATTAATTTTTCCAATCAATGTTTATAACTAATAAAATATTTCGTTAGTTATGGAAAATTACTTCTTTTATGTGCCATTTAATTATTTGCATATTTTCTTAAATTTATTTAAAATTACATAGTAAATTTATTAAGGACTGGTTTAATTTATTATACGATAAATTGTTCAAAAACTCTCATCGTAAATTTCTTGCAAATTTATCAGAATCACGAGCTAAATTAAAAATATTTATTCAATTTTTCGCGTTATTATTCGTGAAGTGCTTCATAACTATGAAATATACTTCTTTTAAACATCATCTATCTACAAACTATACGTAGAGACATTAACCCTTTGCACTCGACAATTTTTTGGTTAGAGAAGAGTAGAAAATCAAAGATTCTCTACTAAAAAACTGACGATACTTTTCTGAGCAGTAAATGAAGAATTGTATAATAATAGAATTGTAGAATTATTTGATTTCGATATCTCGCACACTGTTACATTACATAAAATTTGATATATTAATTAATATCGATCTTCCAAATTTTAAGAAATGGTGACTGAAGATCACCTCTCGAGTGCAAAGGGTTAACAACAACGTTGAAAAATTTATTAAAATCATACGTCGAGTTTATAATAATAAATTAATTTTCCAATCTCGATCGATATCATTCCTCGTTAATTGCTCGTAAAATTTCGTCTTTTGTTCTCTCACGGATTGTGTATCGAAATATCAACAATAATTTCACGAAATTTGTCTCGAATTTTATCTCGTCTGAAGTCAGGAGCGTCTATTATACTTTTGCACCCTCATTATACTTAAAGTACTTCTTCGTTCATAAAAATTTGTCACAATGGTGTCGCGCTTCCTTTATTCTTTGTTTCGTCGAACTAGTAACAGATGCACCAGTCTCATCTATAATTTGGAGATTCATCGAACCACAATCTTTATTTGCGTTCGAGGATAGTGCTCGATATTAAAAGAGATCGATTCGTCCGGTTTTATCACTTGATGTATCGTACGTCAAGCCGTAAATATTCCCGGAGATTTCGACCTCGGACTTTCGTAATCCTGAAATATACGAGGAAATAAATCGATTGGTCGTGCGTATTTTCGGTGGTTCTCTGCGATTTAACGGACGCCAAGAATTGCGTTTCCTACGGTTGGGAAAAAAGCGGAGGAAAAAAGGGAGAGTGAGAGTAACGAATTGAATCTCTGAAATGGAAAATATATCTTCGTCAGCGCGGAAAGAATGAATTCAACCGTTTTCCATAACAGTGAAAAAGTTGTTACTTTCGGAAATTTTCGCTTCGCGTCTGTAATTTACATTTAAAGCGCGCCCCGGTTTCTGTGTTTTAATGATATGTCTAGAATTGCGATCGAATTTTTCATTATTGGTAAAACAGAGCGGGGCTGAAAGAAATTTTAGATGATATTGAAAGGTTGAAAGGGGAAAAGTAAATTTCCATTTCCATTCACGTTCGTTGGAGTATGGTAGAAACTTTTGATTTATTTTCTCTACCGCTGGTTTTTCTGTTGTAGAATTCGATATCCTGTAGAATTGCTGGCTCTTGTTCGGTCAGTGATATTGATTATATATTCTGCCACTACAATTCTATTAATTAGTTGGTTAATTGATCGACAGATATTTCATTGTTAGCCATAATTTTTTGGTTATTTAGTTTGTTTTATAACTATATGCTTCAGTTAATATTGTAAAATAAATTATTTTATTGTATTAATAATTTCAGTAATATTAATTATGCGTTAAAGTTAGTTTCATCTGCTTTAAGTTCAAAGTTATTCAGTTAGTATTCTAGAAGAACCATCATTTAGTACTGTTTATTTCCGACACTATTTTTATTATATAACAAAGCCTTTTTGTATAATAAAAACCAAGTTGTATTAAAAGTACAACATAAGCTTTCAAAAAAATTAATTTCTATCTAAGTCTCAGTAAATAATAATTTAATAATAATTTAAAATAATTTAATTTCATTTAATTGATCGACAGATATTTCATTGTTAGTAATAATTTTTTGGTTATTTAGTTAATGTTATAACTATATGCTTAAGTTAATATTATAAAATAAATTATTTTATTGTATTGATAATTTCAGTAATATTAATTATACGTTACAGTTAGTATCATCTGCTTTAAGTTCAAGATTATTCAGTTAGTATATTAAAGGAACCTTTATTTAGTACTATAATAGTACTAATGATCATTTAGTACTGTTTATTTTCAACTCTATTTTTATTATAAAACAGAGCCTTTTTGTATAATAAAAACAGTAAATAAAAATTTAAGACTAAGTAAATAATAATTTAATTTAATTTAATTGATCGACAGATATTTCATTGTTAGTAATAATTTTTTGGTTATTTAGTTAATGTTATAACTATATGCTTAAGTTAATATTATAAAATAAATTATTTTATTGTCTTGATAATTTCGGTAATATTAATTATACGCTACAGTTAGTATTATCTGCTTTAAGTTTAAAGTTATTCAGTTAGTATTCCAAAAGATCCTTTATTTAGTACTATAATAGTATTAATAATAATTTAGTACTGTTTATATTCGACACTATTTTTATTATATAACAAAACCTTTTTGTATAATAAAAATCAAGTTGTATTAAAAGTACGCAACATAAACTTTTAAACAAATTAATTTTTAACTATAACGTTGTAATACGTAAAATGTTAGTATAATAAGGAATATCGTGTTTTTAAGGACTGAGTAAATAAAATAATGAACTAGGTGAAATGAATGTCAACTTTTGTTTATATCATTTTTTTGCAAGTATTGTTCTTAGGTTGGTATTACATAACAGATTATTTTGGTATATTAGTAATTTTCGGAATACGAATTATATATTTTAATTAATATTGTTTGCCTTGGAATTGTTACCGTGAATTAGTTTTACATTGCAAAACGGATTTGCAAGTTCCGAAGTTCAAATATTTATTACGATTAGTCCAGTGATCAAACTTCTGTTGCAGCTAGGTAATTTTAATTTTTCAATGTTGTCTGAATATTGCACTAGCTGTGTCTGCAACAATTCGAAGACTCAGTAGACAAACTTATCGAATAACCTTTCCACTTTCCCATTAAACTTAGTTTATTAAAATATACCATTAATGGAAAATTCATAAATATTGCGAAAGTATATTTCCTAATTTTTCAAAACGCATGACCACCTTTTCAAAGCATATATCACTTTTAAATTCACCAGGTAGGTAGCTTGCCGCCATTATTATAATATACTCTCACATAGACGCTCGTTCGACAGGAATATTTCGTCTAATCTAACTACGATTAAAAGTCCAGTGTTTGCTGACCCCTCTAATATTGATCTGCACTGAAGCCTGATTGCTTCTCTGATCTTTACTGTTCTATAGCTTGCACTGCTCGCGAAGAAGGTTATAGCGAATGCAGCGTGCCTCCAAGGATCCTGTTCCCCCTCCCTCGTGGCCGCGGCGCGTTGTCCCTGGAGTGGGGGTAACAGGACTATCCCTGTCCTTCGAGACGCAATTGGCGTCGTGGTGGGATTTATGAGGGCTTATTTTCTGAGCAGACTCATGGCTTGGTTAGCGTCAGTCGATGCTTCCAAAGACCGTGGAAACCCGTGGCCTATCTGTTGTCCTCACTTGACAAATCTTGGGTTCTTACTTGAACGTTCATCAGTTTTCTATAAGGGGACAAATCAGGAGAAGAAACAGGAGTTGGTGATGTGATTGGTTCCATATAATTCATAATGGTAGTAGTGAATAGTTGTAATAATTTTGTCAAAATTCTTGGCAAGACTCCTCCTTATATATAGAATACTATAATAGTATTTATATTAAAATTCTGTGTATAATATTTTGTACGATATTCAACAAAATGGTTGCACATGATATCCACTGTTTCTTTAGGGACTTCAGAATTTGTTGAAAAATTAAAAATATTGGAAAACATTGCTATTTTTGAAATATTTTTATGAATATAAATGGTATGAATATAGAGATATGAAATAAAAAATACCCATCTTCGTTATATTCACAAATATATTTCAAAAATAGCAATATTTTCTAATATCTTTGATTTTTGAACAAATTCTAAAGTCCCTCATAAAACAGTGAATATCATTGGATATTGTACTAAGTTGGATACTGTACTAAGTACTATACACAGAACTTTAATACAAATCCTATTGTAAGATTATTAATTTTTATTTCACACGTTCATATGTCTATGGAAATTGATCATTGTATTTAATTGCTGTTACTAACTTAATAATACGTTCAAATAAATTAAATGTTCACTTGCTTAAGAATATCTCAGTTGTTTCTATCTGTGTCATGAACTGGCGAGATTTGGGTTCTTCATATTGCATGTCATTCTAAAATTATAATACTAGTAAAAAAGGAAATAAATCTAACATATGTACAGTTATTTAAAATCTCAGTATGTTTATCTTGCCACCAGTTTCTCATAGGAATCATACGAAAATAAGCCATCATTCATCGAGGAAAATTGTTCTTAACATATTTCAAAATTGAAATTAAATTAATTAATATTGAGATTAAAATTTGTACAAATCCCAAAAATTGTTATCACTACATCGTAAACAAGATTAACATACACGTACATTTGTAACAAACATAAATGTATATTTAACTAAAATTAAATGCTTTTACAGTTCACAATTTTTTAAATTAAAATCTCAGCTGGAAGCAGTAAGTCTTTGTACTCTAAAGGCGATTCTCAGTAGCCACTCGATGAAATTTGTCAAATTAATAATTGACACTAAATTAAAAATAACGTAACAACACGCGAGATATGTGCGAAAAACAGCTCTGCAAATTAATTTATTCACAATTTCTCTTTATTTTATTGTCAGAAATATCTTCGACTTTTATTCGGAAAAATTTCAAGTTTCTTTCACTTCGAGTGCAAATGGTTGACAAAATTAACCCTCTGCACTCGACGATTTTTTCGTTACAGGAAAATAGCAATTCGAAGAATTTCTGCCATAAGGTCGACGACATTTTTGAAACGGTAAATAAGAAATCGTATGCAAATTAAGACGTAGAATTATTTTTCTTCGACATCGCATGCATTGTTGGGTAATTTTAAATTTGACATATTAATTAACATCCATCTTTGGAATCTGATTAAATGGCGATTAAGAGGCGCCTCTCGAGTGCAAAGGGTTAGCCCCTTCACCTACAATATCGTGTGAGACTCGTGGTACGGGAATCGGGTCAAACATGAGTGTGACGGGTGAGAGACGTGATTTGTAGATAGGGTCCAACGTAAGCATCGCTGGTCAGGCTCGTGAATTTTCACCAATGTCTTTGTGTCAGTTGCGTGTTATTATTCGACATGTTCAGATGAGATTGCTCGACGTGTGATCTACCTTGCTATTCGCTATGGCACACACCATTGGATCTTAAATGGTAAGGCAAGGGTTTGAAATCTTAATACGTACATTTTTGTTGCGCTTATCTTTGGGCGCTTGTGGTGGTATGAAAAACAAAGGACTCCTTTTATATTCCATCGGGGTCCTCAGGCCCAAAATCACGGACTTCATTGCTCAATTAACGAAGAATGAACAGGGATCAGAGCCCAGTAATTCGAGGGTAGTTGTAGGATCAATTCCTCCATTTTAACAAATTTTAACCCCAAATGTTTCACAGAAATGACCATTATTCGAATTACTTGCACTAATTACAATACTCCTGACATTTTTGAGTCTACTTCTGTGAATTTTCACCAATGTCCTTGTGTCAGTATGCAATTTAAGACGCAGAATTATTTTACTTCGATATTCCACGCATCTTTAGGTAATTCTAAATTTAATATATTAATTAACATCCATCTTCAGAATCTGATTAAATGGCGACTGAGAGACGCCTCTCGAGTGCAAAGGGTTAAATTCTTGGTAATAAACTATTTCATCGATGAAAAATATTATCCGGACTAGGATTTATTTTCCGTTAACTCCGCCTAATTAGGCTATTCAGGGAATGCAGCTTGGCGTGAAGAATGGGAAGTATTTCGCGAAATCAAATAGCGGATGATTTCGAACACTTGACCAGATGGAAGCATAGTTCGCGTGACAGTAAATCTGCGGTTAGCTGAATCACCGTTGCAAGCCGTGGTTTGAATCGCTGGTATGCGCGGTATCGTAGAAATGGCTGGCAACTTGTTTCGTGGCACCGTTTTTATGCAGATGCGCCGACGCTGTAGCATTAACGAGGCATTGGACAGTTTTGTTTACCCGATTTAATTAACCTTTCGAAATTCATTTTTCATCTGTCCAACGATTGTTCCCGATGTTTAGGGATTTTTTTTTTTTTTTTTTTTTTTTTTTTTTTTTTTCAAAAATCCTCAGGTTTTCACCTTTTCATTTCCCTCTTGTCACTGCGTGACGTTGCAGCGAATTCTTCGTCGGTGTTTCTCCGGGTTTAATTGTTTTAAACGTCGTGAATAATTTAATTATCGTTTATTCCACGGCGTGCTGCTTTTGTCGCATTTATTTCAATTTTAATGAGAACGTTATTGTAAGTATACGCCTTTGTTGGGTGGGAAGCAATTTGATTTCGTTATTAATTGGAATTATTTTTCACGTTGTAAATATTCCAGGAAGAAACTATGTTTTCCAGAAATGCAAGGAGTATTGAATTTTACTTAATGTTTTCAATGCTTTTTTCATTTAATGATTGTTCATAAACGTTGTAAAAATTGTGTAATTCATTGGTTTATTAATTCTTTCCCTGAGATGGTGGTTTTGAAAGTGACCTGTGTCGTATATGTTATAAGTAAATTGAAAGTAATGGAGAAATATTTTTAAATTCGTGTAACATATTAAATTAGTTACTTTTATGTTAATTTAAAGGGTGTCCTAAGATTCACGTGAGAAATAATTTTGATAGGAAATAAACAAATCTTCATTATTTTTTATTATTATTTTTAAAATTATTAATTATTTTTAAAATTGCTTTAAGATAATGAAGAAGTATTGTTCATTAGTGTAACGCTCCATTTTTAATAACCTTTTGTCTTTGTCTCTTCGTTGACAATGCTTTTTCGCATAAATGGCGTAAAATTCAAATCCTGCGTGAATTTCGGGACACTCTGTATTTATTCATTGCTATTATTCTCAAAATTATAAATACATATATCGGGGAAAAATATTTTGCAAAGAATATTTAATAGATATCACATCGACCTTCTTTTAGAATTTCTTTTACATTTTCCAATTTAATTATAATTAATCTAGAAATAATTAACAAATATTCAAAAAATCGTGTAATTATTTTCTCGATTCACTTATTCTCTAACTGAAACTTTTATTTCTATCCACCATCGATGCGCGAAGTAAACGCTATTTTTCGAAAAGCTGAAAGTACCTGACCTCCACTTAATATCCCTTTCAATTCCGGGCTAATTAGGAACTATTTAAAGCAATCGTAGAATTTATCAATCCGGCAATTTCCCAAGCAAAACTTCCATTTGTCACTATTCATTCACCTATATTCGCTCACCATTACACCATTTATCGAAACCGATCGAAATCGACCCACTTACAACAATTACCAATTCCAATTTCCCAAGCTGAATCAAAACCCTCCACCCAATCAAACCTCTCATCTCTATCGGACAAACAAAATTCTGCCCGTTGGACGTGAAAAGTTGGCCAGGAAAATGTACACGCTCGCGTATAATCGAGTTATCGAAATTTCCAGAATAGAACTCTGCCGAATTAACACTATAAATGCCCGGTAATTTGCAAATATACAATGAAATAATTCCCCGTGAACACCGGCATCGCGCAATTTCGTTACGCCATTTGCATAGAGAGCGCAGCTGCATGTATCAAATAAAATCTCCGCGGCCCCAGTGTTCCATCATGCCGTGACGTAATAACGGTAACATCGGTGGCGCGCGGTTGCAATTTCCCGGCTGATTCGTATGATCGATCGAGTTCTGATTTCTTACGTTCTCCAGGACGATTGCAGCTATTCCTCGTCTATTTTCGTCTCTCATTACGCATCGACGAACGGATTAAACGGTCGCGTATTATCGGAGCGAAGCAGAGGATCGGTGGCGCGCGAGCGAAACGGCCCTGGATCTGGCATTCTTTTTAACGCGAGCTCCGCTCTCGTGGAACGAGCCCCGAGCTCATATTCGAATCAATTTCACCGGCATTGGTTAATACCGGCCTCTCAGCCTCGCTGTTCTATAATCTCTTCGATCCTTTAGAGATTCTCGTGGCAAGGGTGCTGTTGGGTGTCACTGACACCCTGCCGTGCACCCTTTGCGCGACTTCTGCAGATTAGAAGGTTGATTAGCAGATCTTTGCAGCAGATGTCTGACTGATTCTCGTGGATCGATATTTGTACTATTCCAACGAGAATTGAATTTTAGGGGAAGTATTTGCTTTTGAATTGGTAATATTGCCAGGCATCCATGTTTCAATAGATGACAGCTGTGTGTCACTGTTGGTTTTTTGGCAGACTGGTTTTGAGATGCTCGTGAGTGAGCATGTGTATTGTATTGTATTGTCAAAAGAGTGTCAAATGTTAAGTGAATTGGGTATGAGGGGTTGTTAGGTTATGTTGACATATACATAGCAATATTCATTAGAGTACTTTTTGACAGGATTGACTGAGTCCCCTAAGAAGAGAATCACTTTTATCATGTAGATGTTCAAAAGAGCTTAGATGTATTTTCAATTGACTGAATTAAAGGAATACATAATGATGTTTTAATTGATTGGTTTCTGACGGAATTATGGGCCTCATCACCTAGGTTTATGGTTTTATTTGATGGATTCTAATAATGGAATCCTAATACTAATTCTAATTCTAATTCTAATATAGATATTTAAAAAGGCTCGTATGTATTTTCAATTCATTGAATTAAAGGAATACATAATGATGTTTTTAGTGATTGGCTTCTAATGGAATTATGGGATTTCTATCACCTAAATTTATGGTTTTATTTGATGGATTCTAATAATGGAATCCTAATTCTAATTCTAATTTTAATTCTAATATAGATGTTTAAAAAGGCTCGTATGTATTTTCAATTCATTGAATTAAAGGAATACATAATGATGTTTTTAGTGATTGGCTTCTAATGGAATTATGGGATTTCTATCACCTAAATTTATGGTTTTATTTGATGGATTCTAATAATGGAATCCTAATACTAATTCTAATTCTAATTCCAATTCCAATATAGATCTTTTAAAAGGCTTATATGTATTTTCAATTAACTGAATGAAGGAAATATATACTGATGTTTTAATTGATTGGTTTCTGACGGAATTATGGGCCTCATCACCTAGGTTTATGGTTTTATTTGATGGATTCTAATAATGGAATCCTAATCCTAACTCTAATTCTAATACTAGACTCAAAAATTGTAGATGTGCATTGTTAAACCTAACCTCGGTCAACTTATTCTAACCTGATTGAGACAATGTCCATCTAAATATGGGCCTAATCGATAAATTTATAATACTCTACAAGGTTCTAATACTATTTCGGGAGTAGTAGATATGTACTATTAAAAGAGCGCTGAAAATATATTTTCTTTTAAGTTAACTAGAGAAACCTATAATGACATCGTTATTAGATGTTTGCATATACTTTATGTAAAAATGGACCTAATTGCTCACGTTTATAATCCTATGTATTTAGTGGATTCTAATACCACTCTAAAAATATTAGATACATATTGATAACACAGGTCTTACTAAATTTATTGTGACCTGGCCCAGTCAATAAATAATGATGTTATTGCTGACCACTTGTATATCACTTGAATGTAGATCTGTCATCTAGGTTTATGAACTTATTTACTATATTCCTATCCTCTATTAAGAATAGCAAGTGCACACTATGTTAGATATAAATTGATGTACTGATTGCTTTGACATGACCAGGACAATAGACATCACTTCCACGTCACCTAGACCTGGACTTGACTTAACCACCCTAATCTATAACCACCCTCACCAAATCTGAATGCTACTTCAACAATGACAGATGTCTACTATCGGAACGAACCGAAATATATTCTCTTCGAACACAACCAGTGCAATAGACATCACTTTCACATCACCTGGACCTGGACCTGACTTAACCACCCTAATCTATAACCTCTCTGAACAAACTTGAATGCTTCTTCAACAATGACAGATATCTACTATTGAAACGAACCTAAATATAATATTCTTTCCGAATACAACCAGTACAATAGACATCAGTTCCACATCACCTAGACCTGGACCTGACTTAACCACCTTAATTCATAACCTCACTCAACAAATTTAAATGCTACTTCAAGTAAAATAGATGTCCACCATTAAAAGGAAGCTAAATATACTCTCTTAGAACACAACCAATACAATAGACACGAGCTAAACCTGGACCATAGCTAATCACCCTAATCTGTAACCTCCCTCAACAAATTTAAATGCTTCTTCAACAATGACAGATATCTACCATCGAAACGAACCTGAATATATTCTTTTCGAATACAACCAGTACAATAGACATAATTTCCACATCACCTAGACCTGGACCTGACTTAACCACCCTAATCTATAACCTCACTCAACAAATTTAAATGCGACTTCAAGTAAAATAGATGTCCACCATTAAAAGGAAGCTAAATATACTCTCTTCGAACACAACCAATACAATAGACACGAGCTAACCCTGGACCATAGCTAACCACCCTAATCTATAACCTCCCCACCAAATTTCAATGCTACTTCTAGAATAGCAGATGTCTACCATTAAAAGGAAGCTAAATGTACACAATCAGTACAATAGACATCACTTCCACATCAGCCAAACCTGGACCAGACCTAATTATCCTAATCTATAACCTCCCCACCAAATTTCAATGCTACTTCACGAATGCCAGATGTCTAGCATTAAAACCAACTCTAACACGACCAGTACATTCATTGCCAGCAATAGACACTGCTCTGGCTATCCAGTACCCAACACCGTAATTCTAAAACGATTCCACCATTTTCCAGAACTTGTATCAACTCTCCAACTTGAAAATCCTCGCATGTTCTCTCCTCTACGCTGAAACTAGAGCAAAGAGTCGTGAACTGGCGTGCAACCTGTCGCGAACGATTAGAGTTTTACAGGCCCATCGGTTTCAATTATCGCGGCGGTCAGACAGCCATGGCAGTTTCGCGCGAACCTCGCGTAAACGATTCGCCTCACTTCGCCTCTATTACCCGGACCCTTTCAATAATTCGAAATGCTGATCGGTGATCGGCCAGTGGGCTGATCGGCCGAGGGAGCACAGCCGCGTAAATAATACAGGCAATAATTAGCCGGACTGATTATTTTTCGGCGAATGTCGCTCAGGGGCGCCAAGGATCATTTATGAAAAGGGGCACGCGTTGGGATGTAAACGTTGCAGGTGGGCGTGCAGATTTTCGCCGTTCCATATTCACGAAGGAAGAATTTACATTTACCTGTCAACCGAACGTGTTACACGCGATTTCGCTTTGACGGAGCGAACGGCCACGCGGATTCTGATAAATGCGAACACTTAATCACCGAAATGTGCAAATAGCTCGGCCAGAAAACGATCTGGCCGAGGTGTACGTCGTAGAAACAGGATGATGTCGCTTTGTTCCTCGCGTCGTGTGAGGAGCAAACTGGCGTTATCGACGTGGCAGTTTTTGTTTAATCCTTAGCATATCGAGCTGGGTCGTTCTTTGTTCAGAGCAGTTCCTGTGATAGTGGTTCTTTGTACTTGGTTCTTGTATTAGGCTGGAAACTAAGTGATTGCGGATTTTAAATAAGAAGGAATATACATTTTTTAGCGAATCTCAGATTTTGGGGTCGTCTGGGCTGGTTCATCTTGCATCACCCACGATCTTTTCCGATTAACGTTGTTATAAACTATCCACTTTTCGTCGCCAGTTATCAGTCGTTTCAGAAATCCATCAATTTCGTTGCGATTCAGAAGCGAATCGCAGATGCTAATGCGTTGCGTCAAATGAATCTCCTTAAGCTGATCGAGTTTCTTGACATAGCCAAGCCGTTTTAATTTTCTTTTAATGCATGTAAGCGATACATTGAGCTTCTCTGCAATGTCACGCGTTGTGCTATGACGATCTGAATCGATAATGGCCTCGATATGGGTCTCGTCAACTTCAACTGGACAGCCAGATTGTTGCGCATTTTTCAGTGAAAAATCACCAGAATGAAATTTGGCAAACCAATTTTGACACTGTCTTTCTTTCGAGGCTTCATTCCCATTTACGGCACGTAACTTCTTGCGTGCTTGCGACGCGTTCTTGCCTTTTCGGAAATAAAACAATAAAATATGTCCGAAATGCGCGTCTTGTTCTTCCATTTTTAAATTGGGATATAAACGAAACTAAATTACTAATCGATGCAATTTTTCAACTAAATTAAAGGCGGAAGTCCAAACAACATGAAAACAATATAAGCTAGGTGCCTTGAACACGTTGATAAAACAAAAGAACGTGCAATAACCATCTATTGACAAAATCCGCAATCACTTAGTTGCGAACTCAATAGTATTTTATGCATAATCGTTCGAATCATATAATCGTAACCATCGTCTGGCGATGTTTTATGGCCCTTTGTTAGGCACTGACGTGAGACACAGTATGCTGGTAATAAACAAATAAACCATTTCCAATTCGAGTGGAAAATAGGACCGATGTTAGATCTGTGGACCGAACACGTGGTACCTCGAGATTTCAATAGTGATATCTATGGTTCCAATGAAAAATGCTTCACTTCACGATTTAAAGATGTTCGAATTTCTTCTTTCATTCGGTTGTACATGATACGATTAATGTAGTTGTTAAGCCTTGGAATGTCGTGCCGGTATTTTGTTCGGCCCTTGATTAGAATAGACCCAGAAGACCGTTAGGGTCTTCTGGCAGCCAGATTCTAATTGCTGTTTTAGTTCAAGTTCCGTGTCCTTTCTATCTTCATTTTCAATGCATTTTCAAACAATTCTTTATTTCCCTCGGGTCACCGGACACGAGGCTTTCTTTAGCCATTAATGTTAGAAAGCAGGCAACAGCACTTAGGATTTGGCTGACAATAGGCCTGCAAAGAAAGGGACCAGGCCATGTGCGATGTCGCGACTTTCGGAGCCATAAAGTAACGGGTCCTTCAGGAAGGATCACGAATGTGCGGGTGGCCCACCAGCAACCCCCTTTGAGGGAGAGGCTTCCTCCACCGGCAGACCTGGTCGCGGAAGACGGTCCTCCCTTCTTTGGGGGCATCTGATTCGCGGACCGAGGGCCCACCCTCGGTCCTGTCAACCACCAATGGGAAAACCGATTTCCCTTTGGAAACCATGGGCTCCGAAAGATCGTGCATCGCACAAGTTAGTTAGGTCAGTACCAGTCAGTCAGCAAATAACATTCGAAGAGTTTAGAAGAGTTAACCGAAACTATAACAAAATATACAGTCCACTAAAAGCACAACGTTCCTGAAGAAATTTGGTTCGTCATTAATCGTCGCCAATTGCGGTCGACCTATTGACGATATACAGTAGTTGTCAGAGAAATACGAATGAAATCCAGTTTTGTATATTTAAAAAAATTATGCAGTTCTACCAATTCCTAATGAAAAGAATCGATGTTCGGAATTTTGAATGACAATATCTCGAAAGTGGAAATACCTGATAATACTTAATACATGTCGCGTTTTTCTTAAAATCACAGATCAAGCTATTTTAATGTGATCCATGGTGTATAGGTAATATAAATGATTGTGTTAAAAATTCTGCAAATATTGGTCACTGTATGTCATGATGTCTTTGAGTATAAAATAGTATAAGTGTTTCAACGAGGCTGACATATGTATATTAAATTTTATAACTATTACCATTCGTTTGAATTAAATGCATTTACTGATGAGCATGAGGGCGCCACTGGGAAATCGAGTGCCATTCACTAGTCATGTCCAGAAGGTTTTATTTCAGTAACATTCTGTGACACAACAACACACTTAAAGGATTACGTGTGTATATGTACGAAGTCAGAGCATGCACCTATTTTTTATTTTTTTGATTGAAATATATAGGTATAATTTTAGTGGTTCACAATAGTTTATCTGACTCTGATAATCAGATAGATTATTTAATGACACCGAGTCAAATATTTTTAAATTTATTTTTGAGAATACGATTTTGTATCGTGTAAATTGTTTATCGTTAAATAGAAATGGGATAGGTCAGTTGTTTTTCAAGATACAGTAACAGAGGTAGCCATTGTCGTAATAGATTTTAAACGATCATTCGAAGTTTTAATTGCGACTTTTTAGTGGAGGTTGGTTTTTCTTGTTCGCGGAGAAACAGTTCAGAAGAAATATAAAGTAAATTATCAAAACGGAAGCTATATAATTCCTTGTGGAATAATTGTGTTAAATTTCAGAAAAATCGCTAGAGCGATTTTTGGAATAGTTCTGGTATTATTTCTAAAAATAAATGTGTTTAAAGGTTTTACGATTCATATAGTTCGCTATTTCAACTGCGTTGTTTTAAGAAATTTTTACGTCAAATTTCGCGAATATTTCGTTCTGGAAGAATAATACCTTCGAGTGGAAACATTTTGAAAATTATCTACATTTAACAAAAGCTATTACATTTTTAACTAGTAGAAAAGTTGGCAAGGCTGTTAAAAGTAATTTATGATATAATAAAATAATTATTAAACTTGATAACATTGTAAAATAAAATAAAATAAATAACTGTTAAGTATAGTAATTATTAAAGATAGTGATTATTAAATTGTTACATTTTTAATTAGTAGAAAGTTGGCAAAGCTAATAAAAATAATTTATGACATAATAAAATAATTATTAAATGTGATAAGTGTAAAATAAAATAAAATAAATAATTGTTAAATATATTAATTATTAAAAATAGTGAATATTAAATCGTTACATTTTTAACTAGTAGAAAAGTTGACATGGCTGTTACAAGTAATTTATGACATAATAAAATAATTTGTAAACGTGGTAATTGTAAAATAAAATAAATAATTCCTAAATATAGTAATTATTAAAGATAATGATTATCAAATTGTCAAAAAAATATTTAAAACAAAAATTAAAATATGAAATAATTGTTAAACCTATGGGTTATCAATTAATAAAGAAATGAATAAATATAGTAATATTTGAATAACTAAATAATGGTTAAATGTAGTAATTATGAGGCAATTAAAAAATTATTGAAAATATTGTAATAATTAATCAACACAATAATAATTACATGACTAAATAGATATTAATTCCAGTAATTATTAAACAATATTTAAATTTCGTGATAATTGCATACATTTAATCATTCGATAATTATCTTTAATTTATTTAATTTAAATTAAAAATGCAATTAATTATCAAATGATTAAATACCCGTTGAATAAAATATCACTTAAATAATTACAAATATTTTATTTTGCATTTTGAAATATTTTTCCATTTAATTGTTCCATAAACAAGGTACTCGTACATTAATTTCTCCATTCTCGTATCTCGAAGAACGAATTTAGTTCGCAATCACGTTTCTTGATATGCTACTACGTACGAGCATTGACATTAAACTGTTGAGAAGCAATTTCCGGGCTATAAAGGATTTTATGCCCGCGAACCTAGTAAAACGAGCAAAGTTCCACTGTTTCACGTTACGAATTTCTTACACGATTCCTCGCAGAGGAATCCGTAGCCCGTGGTTCTCTCTCTCTCTCTCTCTCTCTCTCTCTCTCTCTCTCTCTCTCTCTCTCTCTCTCTCTCTCTCAGTTGGTATTATACTTTATTTCAAAGACACGTATCTATGAGTTTTCTGAACGATGCACTTGCGGGAGTATTTTTGTATAAGATCCACGCCATCCATTGCGAGGATTTTCTTACGATCCACTTGCCAGGTATGCCGTATTGACCACTTTTATCGGACCATACTACTGTAAACGTTTGTCACTATGTTGCTACGTATTTCGTGGATCAACTGTGAATTCGCTTGAAACATTTGCTACTCAACAGAAATTTTGCGAAATATTTTTATTCCTGTTTTTCTTTTCCTTTCTCCTTTTCTCATGTTATACGAGGAAGTTATATATCGAGATTTATATATACCGGGTGTTTTCTCAATACTGAATGTCTTCGTTGAAATATCTTCGTTATTTCTAGTAGCGTGTAAAAATATTATTCAGAGAGAAATGAAAATAAATAAATGAAATTATTATTAATATATATCGTATTTTCTTCCATGAATATAGTATTTTAAAGATTGAGCAAAGATGTTATTCTTTAAGAAATTTGCATATGGTACGTTTATTAATGAATAATTGATTTATTAATAAATAAACATACCGTGTTTATATTTTTCTTCTAGTAATATGTTTGTTTCGTAGTAAATATAGTATATTTATTTATTTATAGTTCATTTATTATATTAAATATTTTATTTAAACAAATAAAATTATCGTATTTTCTTTCATGAATATAGTATTTTAAAGATTGAGCAAAGATATTATTCATTGAGTAATATGAATATGGTATGTTTATTAATAAATAATTGATTTTATTAATAAATAAACATACCGTGTTTATATTTTTCTTCTAGCATTATAATATGTTTGCTTCATAGTATATATAGTATATTTATTTATTCATAGTTCATTTGTTATATTAAATATTTTATTTAAACAAATAAAGTTATCGTATTTTCTTTTATGAATATAGTATTTTAAGGATTGAGCGAAGATGTTATTTTTTGAGAAATTTACATATGTTATGTTTATTAACGAATAATTAATTTATTAAGAAATAAACATATCGTGTTTATATTTTTCTTCTAGTATTATAATATGTTTGCTTCATAGTAAATATAGTATATTTATTTATTTATAGTTCATTTATAATATTAAATATTTTAATTAATAACATGAGTATAGTACTTATCCTTATCAGTGAAGTATATTTATTAATGTTGTTTAGTAATGCGGTAGAAAATATTATATAACAAATATTATGAGGCAGAAGCAACAAATTGTCGCGCATAAAGCAGCGTACACAAGTAAAAACTTCCGTCATGTTTCGAGTCGGAGCAGTTTACGCGGAATATAAAAATTCATTGGTCGTAGAGAGTTGCTGCAGATCGTTACTCACATTTTAACAATAGGCCATTTCCTTGCTTATCTGTCAATGTGAATGCATCTCTCTATTGCGTGCGTAATTTTTGTTGATGTCGCGACAATTTCTCCAGGATTTTACAGTACTGGAGAGTTGCATGATTAAAAATTGCATATTTTTTGCAGAAATAAAACACGTCATTCGCGTAAAAATGTCATATTTCGCTACAGTTCTTGTTACAAAATGTCACTGGTTTGAATTTAATGAACACTTAATTGCATCTGTGTTGTCTCTCTCTCTCTCTCTCTCTCTCTCTCTCTCTCTTTCTCTGTCTATTTATTATACCTTTTCTTTTCGTGTAAAATTAGATTTTTCTACTTCTGAAATTTATAATTACGTTATTATATCCGTTACATACTTCAATTTTATCAAATTTTGGAATATCTTTCAAATTTGTTAAACATTCATTTTATAATTATCTGATTAGAATAATAATATTTTTATAATAATACTTTATAAAAATTTAGAATAATCGTAATAATACTGTTATAATTATTATATTATCGTAAATGAAAGTAAAAAGAACGAAACATTTGGAAGTGTGAGAATAATTTACACAATCTGTGCAATTGGATTTATGGATTTATTACCTAAACACATGGGGTACTTGTAATCGCATTCAACATAGATATATCGAAATCATTTTATCTCGCTATTAAATTGATCAGTTAGGATTTATTGTATTATTTATAGTTTGCGAATTAACTGGATATGTAGTATCTAATTCATCTATTATTCTGTTCGATACATATTGTGTAGTTGATCATTTTCATTATGTATAGTTAATGGAACCTGTTATTGATATTATTCCCAGAATTATCTGAGTGTAAACGAGGTTAAACGAGTGAAACTCATTTGTCTGTAATTGTGCAATATGCGATATAAATATAATATGACCGAGTTCCATCTAGTGTAAATGGTGTTTGAAAAAATTTTAGAAACATGTGCCAGAATGGTGTTATTTAATTGTGCAATTGTATCAGAAATGTCAACGAGTGAACACGTAAATGTAATCTTTATTAAGAGTGAGTGAGAGAGAAGAAACTTCTGGAAAGAGTACATCTATTTATTATTTCAAATAGTTTATTATTTAAATATTTTAACTTAAATATATTTCACGTGTTACTCGTTAGAAAGGTCTTAGATATTATTGTCCATTCTACTCACATTATGCATTGGTACTCTTTAGTTGTAATAATTGAGAAAATGAGCTCTGACTTTCATTTGGAACATTATTTGCAATAATTGAGAAAATGAGCCCTGACTTTTCATTTGGAACAGCAATTATTTACTGTGAACTTAAAAAAATTAGGTATAATGATAAAACTTTCTGTCACTATAGAGCTCTCTTTTTAATTACTTTGATTGCTGTCGTACTATATTAAAGTTATTTTTATCATTATCTTAAATCATTTTTTATAAAATTTTGTGTAATTTCTCTAACAAAATGGGAAAATAAACTCTATAATTATGATAAAAAAGTAATAATAATAATAATAATAAATAAATAAATAAATAATAATTTTTCAGTCAAAGATTGTTTATCACGAAAGTAGCAGTAGTAGTAATATTACCACTATTTTTATATACCACCAGAAAGTAATAGTAATATTGAATTAAATAATGCAAGTGACTGGAAAGACGGGAAATAAGAGAAAATATCTAATAATTTTTGAAACAATAAAAATTGCAAACGAAATGAGAAATGTTTCTTTATAAATATAAAACAATAGCAGTATCAAATGATCAACAGTAGAGTGACTTAAATCTTCTATCGAACGTACTAACGTACTAACGTTCATACTAAAGAACCATGAGGTGAATTTTACTACATTATATATAAATCCTTACAGATAGTTCTATCGAGTATTTGAATAAATATTTGCAGCATCCGCGTTTCCCAAATTCCACGATGAATAGTTAAACAAATACATCTGCTTCTGCAGAAATCGATGCTCCTAAAAATATAAGAGCAGCGTTTTCAACACAGATAAAACCATTTCAAGTAGATTCGACATTTTTATGCTGCTTTTTTACGTGCAGCGAATTCAAGTGGAAAAGACAAGCGATAGAATTTCAATGAAACGGTGCAGAATGTCAAGGAAAATATTCAAGTTTCACTGCTTACGCGAAAGCTTTTATTCATCCGTCTACCTTCCACACGTATAAAAGAATAGCATGAAAATGACGTCAATATAATCGACGAATTACCAACAAAAATTTCTCAATGAATTTTCATCAGGTTTCTGAAAACCACCATATTGTTCACATGCTCGACGTTCAAAAATAGCCGCAATGTATTCTTTCGAATACTTTTCATTTATTGTACCTGTAGCGTCCTGTGTATCGAACCTCTTCGATTTCCAAGAACGCTTATCACGCGCTAAATTAATATTGCGTGATTAGTTTTGTAATATTAAGGATCCCGAATGTGATGTTAAAATAGAGGGTTTATTTACAGTAAAAGTATACGATAGTTATAGTAGAGACGTTTATCGGAGCACCGTTTCGAACACGCGTTTATAAGTATATGTACGATGTTTCAGTGATTGGCGTCGAAGACGAACTGACTTCTCAATTTTGGTCTGTCTTGTGTCTCGTCGTGTCCTGTCCGGTGTTTTCTCCAGTTTGGTTCTGATTGGTTAGGATAAATATTAGTGGAGGAAAAGTAAAGATTTTTGATTAGACAGAGGGTGTGACGGAAGGACCTTTGGCTGAGGAGCAGGGAACTGTCAAGGAGCCGATTTTCGATGGTCAATGACGTGATTTACAAGTGGTGTCCGTCCGTCGCCTTGGTGGGTCTGTCGCACGTGGGTCCAATCTGTCGGGTCTGGTACTTGTAAATTTTCTGAACTTTCGCATTTAGATATATGACTTAATCCGCTGAGAGGGCGGTAAGGCACGTCTAACCCTTGGCGTAGCAGACGTAATACAAAATAATAAAGTCTTTAGAATTATCGAAAATTAAAGTAGGACTTATGCTATAAACACGCTTTCCGGGACGGAACAGTATCAGCTACATTCATGCGAAGAATGGACATAAAGTTATGACAAAATATTCTACAATCTAATAAAAAATTCTTCAACGTATTTCCACCAATTTTCCAGGAACGACGATATCAATCATGACTGTGACGTTCAAGAACATTCGTGTTCTCTTTCTTATTCACCTATGTATGTTTCATATTCACAGAACAGGGGACAAAGTGATGTCAGTGTGATTAATAAATAACCAAAAGGTTCCTGAATAAATCAACAGAAACGACAATACTGAAAGGATAATGGTGATGTACAAATGGAAATTGTCTAATATTCTTAATATTGTACCATCTTTTTATTCGCATGTCTGATTTGTGTATTCAGAAGAAAATAGGTATGCAAGTTATATAGCAAGGAAGTATCAAAAAACTTCTGAATAAATTTCCGTCTAATTTGTCAAAAAAGATGATATTAATCATAAGTGTCACATGCAGAA
The DNA here is from genome assembly GCF_001483705.2 of Eufriesea mexicana. Lineage (NCBI taxonomy): Eukaryota > Metazoa > Arthropoda > Insecta > Hymenoptera > Apidae > Eufriesea > Eufriesea mexicana. The sequence goes on along the minus strand of NW_016908714.1, from coordinate 197,772 downwards.
ATAATCGTGCAGTTTCTTCAGCCTTTGCGTGCTCCCCTACTTACGTTTTTCATTCTTCAAGCCGGAAAAAGGCATAACAGTTATGTTAATATAGTCAACAGTCTATCGTAAAATTGGTGAATAAATTTCCAACTAATCATTCGATAGCGACGATATTAATTATAAAAAAGATCCTTAATTATGATCCTTCAATCTCTTTAACTATTTCTCACAGCGTTGAAATAGAAAATGAAAGGTTACGTTAATATAAGTAGTAATAGAATTCCACGATAAATTTTGAATAAATCTCCTGAAATTAGTGATATTAATTATAAATATGATCCTTAAAAATAATTCTTCGGCGTTTCCAGCTATTTTTCACATTCTCCAAATAGAAATATAAGAAGAAGGAAAAAGGAATCATAAAAATTACATTCATATAATTGATAATAGAATTCCGCTATAAATTTGGAACGAATCTCGTGAAAATCGTGATATTAATTATAAATATGATTTTTAAAAATAATTCTTCGGCGTTTCCAGCTATTTTTCACATTCTCCAAATAGAAATATAAGAAGAAGGAAAAAGGAATCATAAAAATTACATTCATATAATTGATAATAGAATTCCGCTATAAATTTGGAACGAATCTCCTGAAAATCGTGATATTAATTATAAATATGATTCTTAAAAATAATTCTTCACCGTTTCGAGCTATTTTTCACATTCTCCAAACAAAAAGAAAGGAAGAACAAAGAATGAAAAATAAAAATTATGTTATTATAATTAATAATAGAATTTCACTATAAATTTAGGACGAATCTCCAAGAAATTGTGATATTAATTATAATCGTGATCGTCAAAAATAATCCTTCAGCGTTTCCAGCTATTTTTTACATTTTCCAAACAAAAAGAAAGGAAGAAGAAAAAATGAAACATGAAAATTACGTCAGTGTGATTAATAATAAAATTCCACAATAAATTTTTAACGAATTTTCTAAAAATCGTGGTATTAATTATAAGCATAATCCTTAAAAATGATCCTTCAATATTTCCAGCTACTTTTCACATTCTCCGATCAGAGAAAAGAGAAAAGAAGAAGGAAAAAAATAAACATAAAATTTACGTTAATATGATTAATAATAAAATTCCACAATAACTTTTAAAAGAATCTCCAAAAAATTGTGATATTAATTATAAACGTGATCCTCAAAAATAATTCTTCAGTGTTTCCAACTATTCTTCACATTCTCCAAGCAAAATGAAAGAAGGAAGTATAACAATTACATTAATGTCATTAATAATATAATTCCACCATAAATTTTAAACGAATCTCCAGAAAATTGTGATATTAATTATAAACGTGTGATCCTCAACAATAATTCTTCAGTGTTTCCAACTATTTTTCACATTCTCCAAACAAAAAGAAAAGAGAAACGAAACAACGAAACATAAAAATTACGTTAATACAATTAACAAAAAATTCCTCAATAAATCATCAACGAATCTTCAGAAAATAATTTGAACAATTATAAAATTAATTCTGAAGAACAGCTTCGAAATCAGCACTTATCCATCTATCCGTCTTCGGTATTTATCAAACAATCAAGGAGAATAAGAAGAAGCTGCATGGACATAATCAACAGATTGGCGGAGAATTCTCCAATAAACCTCCAATAATCGTCTAAATCCTACGATCCCTATCGCAAACGTGAAAAGCAGTCGCGTCTTTTCATCTTCCAGGTGATCCCTCCCACAGACATCATTCGATAAATCAGTTCCCCAGCGATCCATCTGAAACTGAATTTCCGCAAGAGGCCGGGAAGCGATTCGATAACTCGGCGTGTTGGACGTCGTTTTTTGATTATAAGTTTAATCGGAGGCGGGCAGGCGAGATTTTTCGCACGTCAGATTGCATCCGGCTCTCGAAGGCAAATAAAAAGGCAGGGCGGAGCTCCTGAGGCTGGCTAGCCCGGCTAGCCGGGGGTGGTTTGCGGACACTGGAGATAAGATGAAGAGAATCTCACCTCTCTGACCGCTGTGTAAACCGTAGTTCACCTTGGTTCCGGTGTCCATGGCAGCACTAGCTACGTCGAGGATCATGGAGGCTATTTCCCGATCAATGTCAGCCGAAACTTGCGATCCTCGTGAGTCGTAACGTCAACGAGGTCTACAGCGCTTCCATTTTAGGGGAGAGCGTCAACAGAGCTGATTCCACGCCGTGTTCCAGGGTAATTGATCGAGATTAGGCGTGATAAACGATAAGGTTAAGCCTACCAAGGATACCATGCTTTTTGGGCTGTCTCGCGCGAAAAGAGGGTGCGCTCTCTGGTGATGGATCTTCGTATTACCGATCACTGTTCAGTTGGTCTTCCTATTTGATGGATTTATCGTTGGACCAAGTTGTTTTGGAGATTTGTTACGAAGGCTCGAGCATTATGGATCTGTTGCGAAGACTGTACTGCGATTGGGATGTTGAGTACTCTTTAGGTAAGTTAGAGATCGTTTAGCTAGCATTAATGCTTGATGGATGTACTGTTGGTCCAAGTTATTTACGAGATTTGTTATGAATGCTGTAGTCGTGTGTTTAGGGTATAGAGCACTCTTTGGGTACGAGCTTTTGTCTTGCTGGTAATAATTTAGCTGGCATTAGTGCTGCAGGAACTTATCACTGGGCCAAGTTGTTTTGGAGATTTGTTGTGAAGGTAGTTGTATTGTAAATTCGTCATGAATGCATCGTATGCGAAGAGTGTATACACACTTCGGTTATCAGCTTTCGTCTTGCTGGTGATCATTTAAGTGCTGTTAGTGCTCGTTGGATTTAATACTGGGGTAAGGTATTTTGGAGATTTAGGACGGAGATAGTCTTTTCGTAAATTTCTTACGAATGTTCGATTTAGGACGCAAAGTTCTCTCCGGGCAAGAGCTTTTGCCCAATCCATGATTACCTTGCTCTATACCCTCATGCCCTATGGTAAGAGTATTACATGAATATCCCAAGAGTATCCCAAGTGCCGTAGTAAAAACTAAATAGTAAAATAAACTCTACATCCTAGCGATGTGGGAACAATCCTTTGTATTTTGCCTTTTGCTAGCGCGTGTCTTTAGTCTCCCGTTTTTTGAAGACGTCTCGAGTCCTAAACAGGTCAGTTCTAACTGTTGCACCGTTTAATAAACATCAATACAGTTTTTCCACCATTTCCACTCACTACTGTACCTCTGCGTTGTAACCCCTTAACACCAAGACTTCTGAACGAGGTTGTACCGATCCATTACTAAGAATTACCTGTTCCATGCATGCATGATTCGACGTATCATGGTAAACAGTCATATCTCGTCGATATCAATCGACACCTTGTAATTACACTAATGAATACCTGCCATGGTGTATTAACGCACACGCTTTTGTTCGCTTGCTCCCGAAACGGCATCAATAGTGCTAATAATAGCAGAAGCCGACGGTGATACCGCTGATTGCATCAGGCCTGCTCCCAGCAGAGATTTGGAAATCACGCTGCTAATTATAAACGTTGTTAATCCGTCTGTTACCTACCTTTTTCCCGCCCTGTGCATAACTGGCAAATCAAACATCCGCATCCTTGCAGCAGCAGGCAGGATTAATTGAGGTATCGTGGATAACTAGTTTGGGTCGGGTTCCGTATTTAACTTCGCTGATATAGGAAACGTTTGACTCGCCAACGAGGAAATAGTTAGCTCATTAAAGAAGAGGTAGGAGCGAGAAAAGGGGTGCGGGAGTGAACTGAAGGCCACGGAGCGGGTGCCGTTTAGTTCATTATACGTTTTCTGCAAAATTATACGGTTTAAAGAGTGCGTTTAATCCCTCAGTCCGCACGAATTATTGCTTCACTCGGGAGATTTATTAATTTCCTTCAGACTTTTAGACGTTTGCCAATGAGACTTTACATTAAAAATTTTCAGAGCTCTTACGATTGCGACGAATACCTTAACCATTTGCACTCGAAAGGTGATTCTTGCTCGCAACTCGGTTTGATGCGGAAACTCGATGCGCGGCAATGACTATTGTGGCAAAGATCGGATTTATAGAGATTGAACTTTAAACTTTGAGTATATTTTATTCTCTCGCGGTACAAATGCGCGGAGGCTCGAGTTGCTGAGTCAAAGGACACCGGCGATAAGGACACAAAGCATAGCAGTTTCCGCGAAGACTTGAGAGATTCGGTCCTGGAGCCGCAACATTAACACGTTGAGTGCTACATCGGTACCTGGGAACTAACAGTAGACTTTTCATTTGCACGGCGTGGATTCTAGGAACTGTATCGTTCTATTTATCGAATCCCTTCGATGTTCTAAAACGCATATCACGCGCCAAATTAATATCGCGTGACTAGTTGTAATAATAAGGATCCCGAAGTGTGCGTTGATAAAAGAGAACGTTTATTTATAGAAAAGTATAGAATAGTTATAATGGAGACGTTGAACGGAGTACCGTTTCGAACACGCGTTTATACGTGTAAGTAAGATGTTTCAAGGATCGGTGTCGAAGACGAACCGATTTCTCGAATTTGATCTATGTCGTGTCTCGTCGTGTCCTGTCCGGTGTTTTCTCCAGTTTAGTTCCGATTGGGCAAAATAAACGTTGGTGGTGGAAAAGTAAGGAGTTTTAATTGGACAGAGGGTGTGACGGAAGGACCTTTGGCTAAGGAGTAGGAAACTGTCAAGGAGCTGATTTTTGATGGTCAATGACGCGATTTATAAGCGGTGTCCGTCCGTCGCTCGTTGGGTCTGTCACGCGTGGGTCCCATCTGTCGAGTCTGGTACTTGTAAAAATTCCTAAACTTTCGCCTTTACCTTTACAACTTAATCCGCTAGAACGGCGGTGAGGCACATCTATCCTCCGGATTTGCAGTCGCGATATAAAATATATCGTTAACCGTTAGGTCTGTTAAAAGTGTAAGCCTTGGAATGAAAATCATGTTATAAACACGCTCTCCGGGACGGAACACGGATTATACCTTAAAACCAACCCTTCCTTGCTTAACTCGAATCGTCGTTTAATCGTCGTGCATATAGCTCGATTTACAAAGGTATTCCTCTAGTTTGCAACAACTAAATTAGCCCCATACCGGGGCCGATATTAGAACCGAACGAAACGCAGGAAACCCCGAGGATTGGGGTAGGGTGTGCCGGCTGGGAATGCAGATAAGTTGAGGAACTGAATTCTGTTTTTCATCGATGAAGTCAATATTACGAAATAGCAGTGGCACGGGCCTGGATAAACCGGAATCGAACGCGAGCCAGGGGGAGGCCTGGTAGGGATAACGAACTTCTGCAAGATGTTACTGAATTTGCCAGTTCCGTAGCCCGGGGTGAGCCCGCTATACGGTGATTAAATTTCCTAGTTGCACTGCCGCGAAGGGTTATTCCATAGGAAATTTAAACAAGGGCTTAAGGAACCGGCTCGTTCCTTCGCCCCTCAGCCCACGGATCGCTAGGCTCCGTGCTTTTCCGGCCCTCCTAAATATCGTTTTTCCCTGTTGCGGTCTCGTTACCATGTTCCAGGAAATTCAGCCGCGGGCTACGAGACCGGGAAACGCCCGCCGCGAATTATTCATGTAGTAACATTTACGTAGCTTCGAAGTCTCTCGTGATTTTACAGCCCTGCGGACCACCAGGCGCCCCTCTGCCACCCCCACAGTCCCGACGCTCGCCGTAGTGACGTTATCTGATTCTTTCATTGGTGGGGAGGTAAGCATGTTCCCTGCTTATCGCTATTGTAGGTGGAGCCGCGAACAGCCCGATTAACATTCGTTGCGGAACGGAACTTCCCTGGCTCCCTGGATGGAATTACTGAGATTAAGACAGGGAAAATTAAACTTTTCCACTACCCTCCGAGAACGCACTCTTCCGCTTCTCTTTCTCTAATTTCTTGCAAATCGAGATTTATGGAGGCAAAGCTCGTTACGGAATGTTGCTACGGAGAATTGGAAATATACAACTGCCTCCTGCCTACCGTGCTACGTTGTGGGTACAGTTTTGTATTGGGCAGCGATACTAGCGCCACGGTGACGTTATAAGAGGAGTTGGTTCGTATATTTCGTTTCTTCTATAGATATCTGGCTTCTATTTACATTTTTCTTGTTTATTTGTTTTTATTATATTATTATTATGTTCATATCGTTATCTGATATACTATTATAGATGTTGTGTTACGTTACGTTTGGTTATGTGACGATTGGTTATGTTAGGGTATGATATCTTTAACTTTTGCGCTATACACTGCTATTCGGTGGATTTCTGCGTTCTGCTTCGCTCTAATATGTTCTGCTTCAATTTTTAATATCTCGAGGCTCACTGTAGAGCGCAGAAATCCACCGAATAGCAGTGTATCGCACAAAAGGCAGATCTATCCTGTCCTAACCGAACCAAACGTAACATAACCAAACGTAGTTTATATTCACATCATATTTTTATTTATTTTTCTTTGTTTATTAAGTGAAATTAGATTTTCGAATGATGTTACATTTATTATTAACATTTTGACTGCCACGTTGGTTATATATGACTGACCATTTTTCCTGTGACGCTACGGTGGTCATTGAACGCTTGAACTACTTACGATTGTAAAAGTTGAATAAAAATTGACAGTTAGTCAATTGTCAAGCATTATCAAGGCATCACGGAGGTCAACCGTGATCGATAATAAGATAAACGCTCCATTGGGTAAGAATATTGTCTTATATCATCAATTTATTATTATTTTGCCATTATATGCTTTGAACAATAAAAATTCTACCGTGACATCCTGAGCGAAACATGTGATTTCGGCGTGGCAGTCAAAGGGTTAACATAGTTATCTGTAAAGATATAGTTGTACTTGTTATTTAAGTATTAAGTGACGCGCCGAGGCTCGTGGGGTACATTTTGGTACTTGTGAGCGACACTAGCGCCACGGTGACGAAGTAACTGGCAGAGTTTCGTATCTACGCTGTTGTTCTTCGTATAACCTTTTCTTTCTCAACTAGATTATTGGGAAATGAATCGAGTTTGACTTGTTTGATTTTTTCGGATTGATATTGTATCTCTTGTTATAACAGTTATAGAAATGGTACTAGTTTTATGTGTCGTTTAACACTAGAACTACCAAAGGGATTGGGATGACTTGTTTCGGATATTTTATTTTTACAATTTTTCGGAACATATGAACTGCTTTTGACGGAATTTATGCTTACTTTCATTCAGATCGAAACATAATTGTTTATAGTTATTTGTTTTTTCTGTATTGCTACAATTATCTTCATTTGTGTAAAATATATGTAGCTGCTCATTATAGGTCGGTAGTTCTAGTGTTAAGTTAGTAAATTGCGTGTCGCACATCGCAGGGTGAATTCTTGTACTTGCATGCGACACTAGCGCCATTCGACACCATTCGACACTAGCGCCAACGGTGGAACGAAAAGTAGGGTTACGTGCCTATCTTGTTGTCTTTTATTATAGATTTTTCTTTTCTCTTTTTGATCGAATTACGAAAAGGTGGCGTATAGATTGTTCGATGGTTTTGAAGTGTATTGTAATTGTTATTGTTGAAACGGTATTAGTTTAGCTTAACAAGCAACGAATTACACAGAGAAAGAGACACTAGCGCCACGATGGTGGAACAATGGATGTGATCATTTGTCTAGATTATATTTCTTTTATACAAGTGTTTTCTTTTTTTTCGTTTTCTTTTTTTCTCTTTTTTTCTTTTTTTCTATCGAATTAGGAGGGAATGGTGTTTGGATTGTTTGATTATTCCGGAGTGATATTATATTTGTTGTTATAATAGTCGCTGGAGGGTATTAGTTTTACGTGTCGTTTAACTTAATAAGCGGCGCGTCATGCAGAGGGAGGATGAACTCGCGAGAGGTCAATAATCGAATCAGGGAAAATTGCTTTAATGTAAAGGTGAAAATAAAATTTGTAAATTGAATTTCGTGCCGGTGCAACGTCGAAACCGGTTTTAATTTTAATTGTGTGATAATACAGCTCGTAAAATAGATTTCTGCAGAGGATGCAGTTACGGAGAAGAGTATGAAACGTTTTTATTTAAAAAAAAATAATCATTTTTGTATTTATTTGATACGATTTGAGAAATATTAATTTAGTAATTTGTTATAAAATTACGTAGCGTGCATAGAAATTGTTTTTAAATATCTTCACAATCTTAAAATTGAGTAGATGCTAATTAATACTTATATATTTTCTACCTGTCATTATTTCTTCTATATTTCTAATTAATTGCGGTTATTCATTATTATTATTATTACTAATGATTTTATTTTTGACAAATTTTGAATTGTACAGTCTGATTCTACTGACTTGCTATTACTCTATGACACTAAAATTTTGCAATAATTGCCTAGTATAAATGTAATTTGTTTTAAAAATTTTTGCATATTTTTTTCCATAATTTAGTTTCTCATGTGCCTTTTTTTTAAAATAAAAAAACTCGATATTTTTGTCTTTCTTTCTAAATTTATTTATAATAATGTAACAATAGCCCGGTCATTTTCATATATATATAGAAGCCCCAAAAAATGGATCGCAAAATTCATAAATTAATTTTCAAGAATCAATTGTTCCCGATATATGAACTTTCCGTGATCGTTATCGTTATATTCTAATTAAAACAATTTTATGAAACACATTTGCAACGATTTTAAACATATGTGAGATATACAAATATATGGTAATTTTAATTATTTGTTCTGGAAACAATATACGAAAATTCGATTTTCTCCACAACGAAGCTTCGAATCAAAAAATTTTATTCTTTATTTTCGATTTGTTCTTCCACGTAGAATCACCCTCATCTCAATTCTATCACCGATACTGATGTATCAATGGTCTATCCATCTAGGCAACAATTAAGTGCACGCGTATTCAGAGGATATTCAAATTCGATTTTCTCGGTAACGAAGCTTTGAATCGAAAAATTTTATTCTTCATTTTCGATTTGTTTTTTCACGTAGAATTACCCCCTTCCCGATTGTTTTATATTACCATTACTAAAACACTCTGCATATCTCATAGCTTGTAATAGTAATTTGTAAATTTATATCGTATAATTACGTTGCTTTTTAAGTTTCGTTTCAAACAAAATGTCGACTCGTGTCTCTACAGCTAGGTATACAAGAAATGGCCAAATGTAAATTTGCTGTTAAAATCCCCGAATTTTTTTCTGTCTGACTACCACCCTGAAAAAAGAAACGTGTAGGGCAGACGCAGGAAATCTGTTTGCTCGATAAATGGCTGAAAACGTGAAATCCTCGTGTCTCGGATCGAGCCCGGATACCGTCTTATCTCGAAAGGCACGGATTTTTCCGACAGCTGTCGATCTTTTTTTCCGACAGTTCCTCACTCACCTTTTCCCCTTCTTATTTCGCGCCACGGCGCAATAACGCGCCATTGGCACCGCCGGAAGTACCGTTCGCGGCAGGATGTGGAATTTTCTGCTCGAAGCTGTGCGTCCTGTAACGGGATTAGTCCGTGTGCCACGATTAACATGGTAATGAGGCTGACGGTTCTCGTTCGGCGATGCAACTCATTTTCAGCGAGGGCAATAAATTGCACGTTTCACGGCGCCATTTTTAAATCGTGGACAATTATGCTGTCTTTCAGGGGAAATTAATGGAGCTTCTTTACCGATTCTTCTTCCAGAGTTTGATATATTTTAACTGTTTATTTACTACTGCGGAGATCTGTTTGCGAGAAGATTTTGTCAAATTTACAAGCAAGCTTGAACGTAATAACAAAACTTCCGTGTTTACGGGACCGTGTCTCGACACAAACTAAACTGTGAACGAGCTCATCGAAGAAATTTTGATTACTTTTCGGTCCCCCTAATATAATATATTTTGATCAAATTATATTATATGTGTATAATATAATATAATGTATATTACCTCTATGAGCCCCTGTAACTTTCAAGTTACATGCTAGTCTATGGATATTTTATTAAATACTGCATTCAATGTTATCGTCTTGATCACTCTAGTTCGCGATTTTTCTTTCGATATATTTATAATTATTTTTACAATACCTCCCGTGATTCCATTTTTAAAAATTCTAATTCTTTTTCATTTACCGGTTATTCGATCATGATAGTTAGGTCCTCTATGGCCCCCTATGACTTATTTTCCACAAGATGGCGTGGAAAATTATCTTGTCTATCTATTGCACATTATCTTGGCACAATAGTACAAACGTTGTTAATTCAAACTTTCAATATGAATTCGTTATAATAAAATTGTCAAAACTGCTGAATTTATTGCTTGATATTTGTTGATTTTTTATTACATACGATTGTTATAGTGAAGAAAAATATATATTCGGTCCATAGAGGGTTGAATAAAGATTTTTGGTTTCGCGTTGTTATAAATTGTGAATATTTAGATTCTATGAATTCTTTTGCGATAAAGAATTCTGGATTTTGTTGAGTGGTTGTTAATTAAAACATTCGGTGTCAGGTATCTTTGTGTAAAATATTTTTGAACATTTTGTATATTTTTATAAAGTTTGTTTCAATCTCTGTCTCAGTGTTAATACTTGTGTGTATTTTTGCGTATTCTTTTTTAAGATTTTTTTATCTATCCGAAGAAAACTTTTGTAATTCTGTCAGATAGTGCTTATTTGGTGCAGCAGATTTCCTGTTTATTCTGATATTTCTCCTTAATTATATATTTTGCAACCGTTTTATCCTTTATTATTTTTATTAATTTCCCTGAGCACTTGTGTTTAAGATTTTCAATTTTACTGGTGAGGAAGTTTGAAATCTGTCAATTATAATATTTGTTGTTGAATATTTTTATAGAAATTATATATATTTAATTTTTATTTTGATATTGAGCCATAATTTCAAATTTTGTCTGATTGTTGTCATATTCCCTATTTACTATTATTTGTAATAAGTTCATTTATTATTTATATACATGAACGTGTGCTTATAACAGAAGAAATTGAATGCTAACTATTCAAAAATCTAATATATGAATTTTATAACACGTTAAACATTAAATTATTAACAGAAACAGAAAGATAACAGAAAAGTGAGATCATAGAATTAACTCTCATAATTAATAACATTATACATGACATTAAAGTTAAGTTTAAAAAATGATGTATATTCTTAATATATTCATTGTAACCTTCCATTTCCAAAAATCTGATATACGAATTTTATGTCACGTTAAACATTAAATTATTAACACTCAGATAACCAAAAAGTTAGTTCATAGAATTAAATCTCATAATTAATAATATTATACATGACATTAAATTGAAGTTTAATAAAGAATGTATATTCTTGATATATTCATTGTAACCTTCCATTTCCTGAAATAATTAAGTACGTTCCTACAGATGTTAAATAAAATATCCAGCAAAGAGTTGCAAATACACATATAAAAATATCGTTCATATAATTTATAAATAAATTCGGTCGTGCACTATATTGTTTACAATAAATCCGTGAACAATATCCATTAGCAAATCCAAAAGCCATTTATCAAAAATTATCAACTATCGATAATCCGTCAGTATTTCAACAATAATACAACTCGTTAAAACGTACAAAAGAAATCATTATCTGTTCCCAGCATGCAATTATGTCCCTCGGAAAACGAAATGGAAAAGTACGAACGATGATATAAAATAAATACGAGTTTATCCCCAGGGAGGCAGGAAATTCTCATCGTGTCAGGCATTGTAGCGAAATTTCTGACATCGGGGTTTAAGATGGATCAAATCTCGCGACTCGCTCGGTGTAAAGGAATCGACAAGTAAAAAGCCGAAGTAGAACAGCAATAAAGATTAACTTACCTGCACACTTGACTCGGCCATTATCCTCCGCGAAGATAATCTTTCTTAAAGAGAACTCCAAAATGGTGCACCTCCGCGAGTCTGGGGAAAAGTAGCAGATCTAAACTACCCTGGATCCGTGTCTAACCTCTAATCGAGCTGAACCGTGAGGCATACTACTGCCAGGAACACGAGCGAGCGTAGACCCCGGGTGTCTAACGTTAGCCACTACTAAGCCAGGTGACGAATGAGAAGGCGATGAAAGGAATCGAAAAGAATTTGCATCTTTGTACATCGGTTTATTATCATAGCGGTACTTTGACACTGGTTATTTTAAGAAAGATAATGTCTAGCCTCTTCGTTATTTCTTATCTGCTCTCTTCCACTCTTATCCTCTGTTTTTCTGTTTGTTAAGGAGCCCTGGCAACCGGCCAAGCCGCCAGAATTAAGTTCGGAAGCTACGTTTCTGTACACTCGGTGTTGCCCGCCGTTGAGAGCCGGTTCCACCTCGCGATCATTCCTCTCTCTCACTCTCTCTCTCACACACACACTCGCTCTGTCTCTCCCTCTCATCTCCCGTCTTCTCCTTCTCATTCTTGCTCTCTGCTCGCTTCTCGCATACTTGCTCACACCCTCGCCGTCACTTACTCCTCTCGTGCACTCGCGCTTTCTTCTCTCACTCGATCTCACAGCGCTCGATAAAAGTTCTTCCGGCCAGCAATCGCTCTCGCTTCCTGTCTCGCACTGTCATTCAAACGTACAATTCGCCACCGCGAATTTCACGCCAGCACGTTCCTGTGTCCCATCAATTTCTTTTCTCCGTCTTCTACCTAGCCTCCTTCCCTCTGTCTCGCCCTTTCTCACCACATTTTCCCTCGTACGTTAGTTCTAGCCGCACTCCCGTACCCCCAGCGTCCTGAACGTATGCACGTTGAGTATAGTCCAGTCCGGAAACGCGGCACGTTACAATTATTATTGTCACTGTGTGTTATTTAACGTCCCGATCAGCCTGAGATCGACGCAGTGTCAGGGACTGCGTTCTGTTAAATTTATTGCCACCTGCGGAGCCTGGTTGCGCATCCCTGTGTGTCCTCTTTCGTCCAGGCGGAGGTGCCGCTGGTACCGTGGATGGAAAAAGGACACGTCGGGATAGCCGACTTCGAACCATCCTTCGAAACAGCCAGTCCGATCAGACAAGAGTCTTCGTTCAGCCAGTTTCTTCCGTACGGACACCCATTTTGTCTTTTCCCATCGTCCAAATTGTGACCGTGTGTGCTGCTCTCGAGCTCGGGTCGAGATTCGCACGTAGAGACGTTCCTCTCAGACTCCGTGGGATTCCGACCAACAGTTTCCTTCGCTGAACTTCCCCGTGTGTCCGGTATTTCCCGACGGACAAAGCCGAATCTGGTGGTTAACTGCTTCTCGCGCTGAGAAGCAAGCTGATCTGTTTGAGTTTTGTACGTCTTGGTAGCACGATGCTCGCTGCTTTCGCAAACTAAGGGTAGCATCGTAGCAAGATGCATCAGCCGAATCGGAGTGTACCCGTGGATGACGAGCTGTTATCAAAATGAACGATTCCAAACGTGTTTTTGATTCCTTCGCGTAAAAGTCTGCCTTGTTCGTCGCGCGATCTGACATCATCACGGCTGATGACAGGGATCTGACATCGTCTGGCTGGTAGAACGGTGCTGAAGGATCAAACGTTAGGATTGGATAGCGCAGACCCTGGATTGGGTGTCAGTGGGAAAAGAAGAGGAAGCAAAGAAAACAGGAGACTGGATAGGTTACTTGAGCATCTTCCTCAAGTACACGTCCGTCAGCGGAGTACTGGAGAGTCGTTGGGATAATATTGACAAAATTTCCTCACGTTTCTCGTAATCCTCGGTACCTAGCCGCTTATCTCTGTCGAACAATCGGGCGTATTCAGACTCTGGTCACCAAAGTTCGGTGGTCGGGGTGAGCGTGTGCACTTCGATGTTTTCGTGACGATGATACCTATCCCTTCGGCGCACGGTGGCTCGTCGCGACAATACCACGGTGAGCGCAGCTGCGGCACCAAGGGCCGCGCCAGCTAGCACCAGCATCCCTGGATGAGCACCGGCGGATAAAGCCTCGGAGACTCTGGCGTCGGAATCAGTCGCTCGACTATTCAATTCCTCCGCTATCGTATTCGAATCAGGAGTATTCCCTAGTACCAAGTTCTCTTTTGTCAGATTGTTCAGCCTCTTCGAGTACTTCTCGGCCGTCTTCTTTCCGCCAGCTCCCTCCTTCAGCGGAGCAAGTTTCGATAGCTTGAAGGAGGTGATCTTGCTCGGCGATACGCTAAGTTTGCTCGGTCCCCTGCCCTTCTGCCTCTTACCGTCTATACGATTATCAAAAGTTCCTGGATCCGAATCCTCTTCCGTCCTAATAATTGACGGTTTGCCCTCGGTCGTTCCCCGATACGACAGCCCGGCGACGTCTATAATTGAATTTTTAATCTCCGCCGAGGTCTCATCGATTTCGTTAACTTTCTCGTCCAACTTTCGCTCCTTCTGCCCCGACGGTGACGATGTCGTCACGTTCCTGAACGACGTGGGCGCGTCGTAAAACCGGGTTTCATTGCCGGGAAGCGTCGCGGAGCTAGGTCTGGTTTCGTTGTTCGTCGAGTTGTCAGCGACGTTACGGAAGCTGTCGATCTGCTGGCTCGAGTCGGTGCGCGATGACGATGGCGTCGTATCGTTGATGCTAATAGATTCGTCGACAGGGCTGACGGTCGCTTTAGTCACGTTGATGTCGGTAAGGTTGGAAGACACGGTCAGGTTATTAAAATAGGATGTACGTTCGATGGGAGATAGAATCGATAAGGTCGAGGCGATGGGTGTCGTGGTTGGCTGAGTCGTGGGAAGTGGACTCGGTGGCGATGGTAATTCGTACAGGGATGATCCTGACAATTCCTCAGGGGTATCGCATTGACCCGGTTCAACGTCTTTATTTAGTTGCTCGTGCTGCCGTAGCCATTCACCCACCCAGTATAGATCCTCCGTGCAATCCCAGTGATTTCCGCTGAGGTCCATGATACGCAGTTGTGGCAGCATATATGGCAGATCGAATCTGAGACTGGTAACGTTGGTACGGGACAGGTTCAATTCGATCAGGCTCTTGCAGGCAGACAGTGCGGCGTCATCGGCTAAAAGCTGCCTGGCCAGGACAGGACTCCTCGATACGTCGAGGTACACGAGTCTTTCGGGTGTAGGTACAGGGAATGCCATGTCACTTTGTTCTTCCTGCTTTCGTTGAAGCGAGGTTAATCCTGACATACGGAGCTTGGCGAGGTTACTTGGTCCACTTAGGGTATTAGCCGGCAACGTTTTAATGGGATTATCGGACAGATCGAGCTGCTCCAGTACCGGTAACTGACCGAGTGCTCCCACCTCGATCTCATTGATATCGTTATCGTTCAGCATTAGGGACTTTAGATTGTACAGCCCCTGCAAGTCGTCGATTTTCAAAGCGGTTATCGCGTTTCGTTGTAACTTCAGATTCGTCAGGCTGTTGGGCAGGCTTCCGGGGATCTTAACGAGGACGTTACCAGAGATGTCCAGTTCCTCGAGAACCTCTAGACGACCGAGAGCGCCGTCCGC
>NW_016908714.1:171936-182323 GCF_001483705.2 Eufriesea mexicana | reverse complement strand
CGTCGTCCTCGATGTCTGTCAATCGATTCTCCGAAATGTCCAGTATCCGTAGAAGAGGGTAACTGTCCAAGTCTCCGCCGCGAATGGTGGTCAACTTATTACCGGCTAGTCTGAGCGCCCTAACCGATCTCGTTAGCGCGGCTGGGACCCTTGCCAGGCCGGTACGAGACGCGTCCACGGTCTCCAAGCGTCTACCGGTGCCCAGAAGCAGCGAGACGTCTCTTTCTTTCAGAGGATTCTCCGCGAGTTTTAGTATCGATAATCCTGGAAGCGGTTGCAAAGTTCCGGAAGCCGCTCGCGCTAAACCGTTCCTCGAGACGTCTAGCTCCCTGAGTCTGTCGAGACTCTCGAACCACCTGGCACCCAAAACTTGCAGCTGGTTCCCACTCAGGTCCAACTTTTGCAACGAATAGAGCGGTGTCAACGCGCTATCTGGCAAATCCGCCAGCCTGTTGTCCGATAAATCGAGAAACTCCAACCGGTCCAATCCTCGGAACGCGTCCTCGTGCACATTGGATATCGCGTTCCTACGCAAACTCAACCTCACCAATCCCGCAAGCGTCCTAAAAGCCCCAGCACTCACGTCTGTCAGCGAGTTATCAGACAAGTCGAAACGCGTCAGCTCGCTCATATTCATCACACGGCCTACTATCACATCGTTCAATCGTGTCAGATTGTTGCATGACAGGTTCAACGCTCTCACGCGTTCCAAGCCGTGCCACGACACGTTCAAGAACACCAACGAACAGTTCGTCACGGATAATTCGTCGAGGTAGGGTAAAACGGTCGAGTTGCCGAGGTCCAACTCGTCCAGCGTATCGTTAACGTTGAACTCGTTCAACGTACCGATCACCCCGAAATCGTTCAGCGAATCGCTCGCGTCCAGTTCCTCGAAGAAACCGATCACTTCGTACTCGTCCGCACCGTCCACGGTCAGACTGCCAGTTTTAATCGGCAATTCCGACAAACCTGGCGCACGACCACGACACTTCACATGTACAAAAGCCGGCTGCTCCCCGTCGACGGCACTCTGATGACACTCGCATAAATCTGGACACGCGGAGCCGCTCGCCATCAAGGCGAGCAGCATGAACGGAAGCCACATCGCTTCCAATACGGCGTCTTCACATCTCGATCCGCCGATTGATCCTCGAATTACTCGTCGAACCGACGACGACAGCACGGCCCGATTCAGTCGCGAGTAAGCACAGGCACGTCCGGTAGCTCATCGACGGCAGATTTGACGCGCGACACGTCCTCGAACGGAGGTGATAGATGCCGCCAAAACTTACGCGTATACACGAATGCCAGAGCGCGAGTAGACTATCAGCCGCGTCAGACGTGATGTCCATACGAAGGACTGACAAACACTGCGGCGCCCGACTCCTAGCTGCACCCGCCTCTCTCCTCTTCGCCACCATCCTCTTCCACCCCTTTCCACCTCTCTTTCTCTCCCTTCAGCCTCCAAGCCGGCTGTGTGCCGCCACCTACAACCCTCCACCCTTCTCCCGTGTCTTCTCTCTCACGCACCCCGCTTTTCTCCCTTTCTCCTTCCCTCCCACCTATTCCTATGCAAGCTCTATAGATGTATACCTCTACCACCACCGGTCGCCGTCGCTTTTGCTCTCGAACTCGATAAGGGGCGCGAGCGCGCTTGCGTCCTCTGACAGAGTACTGACGAGTAGAGCCGGTATCCTGCGATTTCACCAACTACCGCCGTTGACGACTAGCTGCTTCGCTCACTGACTCACCGACTCGTCCCGACTTTCTTAAACTCGATTCGCGTGCCGGGATTTCCTGCCTGCCTGCCTGCCAACCGTTCCCCGTTCGCCAACAGGCTATCCTCTGCGAGCAACCTGGCCTAGGCTCTTCCTCGATGCCCCTATCCTCGCTCGTTCTACACCGTTTGCAAGACGGCCCAGGTAAATGCGGGCTCCTCTGCGTGGACACTGGCCAGTATCGTAGGTCTTTCTTCGCTCCACTGCCACCTTCGTTGCCGCTCGTTTTGGGGGTATAAATCCTCCAGTCCAAGATGAATCTCCCTCGATACGAGTCTTTACGACCCGATCGTTTTTGCGTTTCTCCTCTCGTTCTCGCGTCTGTTGTTGCCCATCCATCGCGTTTTCGCTCCATTGACCTGACGCTCCACTACCCGGTGTAACTCTGATCGGTTGACGTTTGACGCTACGCGAATTCTCGTTGTCGCGACAATTTCTGCGAACACCGGTCCTGTCTATAGGCAACGCGACTTAAACTTCAGCAGCGAATTGCTGGCCGTTGGCTTTCTTAAATTCGATTCGCGTGCTGGGATTACAAAGGAGCTGAGGTGCAGTTCTCACGAAATAAGGTGAGAGGTCAGCTACTTTCCCGGCATGCACGCTTCCTATCTTGTTACAGTATTTCGTCCAATACGATTATTTTCAACGGAGTCGGATGTAACGCGACGTGAAAGATGTTACGTTGTAAATTTTATTTTTATTTTTATTTTTATTTTTGTTCTTCTCACGTGGCATCGCTGTTAGGGTATCACGACGAATCCGTGATGAGTTGGAGCAGCGACTGAGTTCGGGTGATCGATAGACGTTTCAGAATTTATGTTTCTTAATTCACGGGGATGATTTTATCTCGCTATGAAGGAAATAATTGAACTCGCTTTAACTCAATGAGATGTATGCACCGGGAATTTCGCATCGTTTGTGTAGTCAAAATTTAAACCACTTAAGTCTGATCCGCACGTCTAAGAAGCCATTGTTTTAGCTTGTGCTGGTATAATCCTACTTAGAAGAGAATGATTGAATAGAGTACTTGAGACGAAAGGACAAGGAGATTTATTGTCAACTAATTTCACATTCTCTGGCATGTTGTCATTTTCAGAGTTACCCGCCTGCGTCCTTCTGTTGTTTTACCGTGTAATTAAAATCTGCGTTAAATACGTGTTTGGAAATAGCAACGCGGAAAGATATTATCTGTTTCCTGGTAATGCTTGTTTGCAGATAAGCTGCTGTAATTTTAATGCGATACGAATGGAATGAGTCGAAAAATTTACGCGCCCCCTTTATCGCAGCTTTCACCAATTACATCGAACTTTTCATGTTTCCGGGTAATTCGTGTTTTTTAATCGTCGAATTATTATTTCATACGTCTGATTGTTTTGTGTATTTGAGCATTAACGGTGTCTCAAATAGCTTACAATATTTTCCATATGTCAATTTTATTTTCAAAATTTTCTGATCCAAAGTTAATATTCAATGTCGTATTTAAAAATTCGTAATTAATTGAATTACTTGATATCAATAGCATTTATTGCTTCGTCTTTATTATATTCGTTTCAAGTATTTTTCAGATCAAAAATGGTTTTGTTTAAAATATTATTTTCTCACCAGTTGTTAAAGAAGAACAATTTTTAATTTGTCATCAAATAAAAATTTTCTAATCCAAAATTAACATTCAATTTCGTACTTGAATATCGTTTATTAATTGAATTACTTGTTATCAATAGCTTGTATTACATCGCCTTTATTATCTTTGTTTTAAGTATTTTCCGGATCAAAAATGGTTTTGTTTAAAATATTATTTTCTTACCAGTTACTAAACAGGAACAATTTTTAATTTATCATAAAATAAATTAAAAATTATTGCTCTACTTCGTCCAAATTCAAAACCCTTTCTCATCTCAAGTGCAACATCCAAATCTCTTTTCTAATCATCGAATTATTATTTTATATGTTTCATTATTTTGTATATTTGAACATTAATGGTGTCTCAAATAGCGTAGAATATTTTTCATATTTCAATTTTATTTTCAAAATTTTCTGATCCCAAGTTAATATTCAATGTCGTACTTAAAAATTCTTAATTAATTGAATTACTTGATATCAATAGCATTTATTGCTTCGTCTTTATTATATTCGTTTTAAGTATTTTTCAGATCAAAAATGGTTTTGTTTAAAATATTATTTTCTCACCAGTTGCTAAACAAAAACAATTTTTAATTTGTCATGAAATAAAAATTTTCTAGTCCAAAATTAACATTCAATTTCGTACTTGAATATCGTTTATTAATTGAATTACTTGTTATCAATAGCTTGTATTACATCGCCTTTATTATCTTTGTTTTAAGTATTTTCCAGATCAAAAATGGTTTTGTTTAAAATATTATTTTCTTACCAGTTACTAAACAGGAACAATTTTTAATTTATCATAAAATAAATTAAAAATTATTGCTCTACTTCGTCCAAATTCAAAACCCTTTCTCACCTCAAGTGCAACATCCAAATCTCTTTTCTAATCATCGAATTATTATTTTATATGTTTCATTATTTTGTATTTATTTGAGCATTAACGGTGTCTCAAATAGCTTACAATATTTTCCATATGTCAATTTTATTTTCAATATTTTCTGATCCAAAGTTAATATTCGATGTCGTACTTAAAAATTCTTAATTAATTGAATTACTTGATATCAATAGCATTTATTGCTTCGTCTTTATTATATT
The DNA here is from genome assembly GCF_001483705.2 of Eufriesea mexicana. Lineage (NCBI taxonomy): Eukaryota > Metazoa > Arthropoda > Insecta > Hymenoptera > Apidae > Eufriesea > Eufriesea mexicana. The sequence continues at coordinate 177,827 of NW_016908714.1, read as the reverse complement.
CGTTTCAAGTATTTTTCAGATCAAAAATGGTTTTGTTTAAAATATTATTTTCTCACCAGTTGTTAAAGAAGAACAATTTTTAATTTGTCATCAAATAAAAATTTTCTAGTCCAAAATTAACATTCAATTTCGTACTTGAATATCGTTTATTAATTGAATTACTTGTTATCAATAGCTTGTATTACATCGCCTTTATTATCTTTGTTTTAAGTATTTTCCGGATCAAAAATGGTTTTGTTTAAAATATTATTTTCTTACCAGTTACTAAACAGGAACAATTTTTAATTTATCATAAAATAAATTAAAAATTATTGCTCTACTTCGTCCAAATTCAAAACCCTTTCTCATCTCAAGTGCAACATCCAAATCTCTTTTCTAATCATCGAATTATTATTTTATATGTTTCATTATTTTGTATATTTGAACATTAATGGTGTCTCAAATAGCGTAGAATATTTTTCATATTTCAATTTTATTTTCAAAATTTTCTGATCCCAAGTTAATATTCAATGTCGTACTTAAAAATTCTTAATTAATTGAATTACTTGATATCAATAGCATTTATTGCTTCGTCTTTATTATATTCGTTTTAAGTATTTTTCAGATCAAAAATGGTTTTGTTTAAAATATTATTTTCTCACCAGTTGTTAAAGAAGAACAATTTTTAATTTGTCATCAAATAAAAATTTTCTAATCCAAAATTAACATTCAATGTCGTATTTAAATATCGTTTATTAATTGAACAACTTGATATCAATAGCGTATATTACTTCGTCTTTATTATCTTCAATAGAGGTTTAAATATTTTTCAAATCAAAAATGATTTAGTCCAAAATATTAGTCTCTCATCAGTTACTAAACCAGATCAATTTTTAACACGTTGAATGCCACGCCAATTTTACAACGATTACCCGTGGTGCCACGATGAATTTTCTATTCTGCGATATAATGTTGCAACATTATCTGCAATAGATAAATTACAGTGTATAACCATGTTTGACATGTTAATTGCGACGGGGGTCACCGTTAAATTAACGACGGTAATAATAAAAATTTCTAAATATTCGCATTTGTTTAAATTACATATATTTCAACGTTTTAATTTGTCACAAAATAAATTCAAAATTGTTGCTCTACTTCGTCCAAATTCAAAACCCTGTTATTTCAAACGCAACATCCAAATCTCTTGCTAACTTCCAGCCCACAGCAACAAACGTCGCTAGAAACACCCTAAATAACCGAACCGACGACACCCCTGTAATCGCATCACCTGTCGCGCTCGCCACACCCCACCCACCCCCACCACATTCTTTCCAATGCACCTGTCCGACCCTAAACGTGTCCGATACGATGCCAGATTACACTGACCAACAACTCGAGCACAGATCTACACACTTTCTACGTGAAGACTGCATAGATACACTTGGGCGTCCGTAGACCAGCGAAACGTGGCGGCAAGCAGAATTTCGACTGCCATAAATTAGTTTCCCCGCGACTCTAATCTCCCAGGAATTACTGCTCCACTTGCTGGACTCGTGGGTGGGGGTGGTAAATCGAACGTGATCTTGGGACTACTACCTTGGAGGTGCAGCCGATATTTCTGTTCGATCGAGGGAAACCGATCTCCGACGTAGATAGCGTCGGTCATGGTTAAATACTTGAGCCTGCGGACTTAAAAGGTGGATTTCCTTGGTCTACGACTCGGTTAGCTAACCTTTCAGAAGACGAGTCAGGGATATCGAGGTCCCGAGGAATCGGCTGAGGTTTAGTCTGCGAACCGTGGAGGCTGTCAGTCAGGTGGAGGCATAAATGTAGGATCAGTTTGGGTGGATTGGCTAAAATAGCGCTGTTTTACTTCTTAATAAAATACAATAAGCTTATACGTAGATTGACGGCTATGAAACAAGAGGGATTCGCTATGGGTACGTTCGACTTGGACTTCTTACTGCCATACTGGCACAGTATTAGCAACTTCCAAAAGACTCCTGGAGACCGTTCAAGACTGTACACTGTTCATGACTGACGACTGCAGCTGCCCGCGCCCTTGCACCCTTATTTAACCCTTAAAGTGCGGACGACTCTCTGCCGAAGCGCTTCAGAGGGACTGTGCGTGCTTAGCGCTTACGATCGCTGTGGACGGGATACTTTTCGCTCGTGCGAGCTCTGTTGATTAATTATTCAAGGTGCAACTAACAAGTTATTATCGTAATTCTTTTGCAGTAGGTTAAATAATAAAAGAACGTTATTTTCAAGCATCGATTATCTATTAGAATCATTAAAATTTACAATATAACTTAACATAAAAATAAGGAACAAAAACTAAACAAAAATTAATAGTTTATTTGTGTATGATAAATTTTGTTATATTGTTAATATTGTTGTACGTATACTATATTGTTAATACGTTACTAATGATACTCGGAACAGATATACAAAAGAATAAACCCGTCCTCGCGTCTATTATTTGTTCCATCATTTGGCTTTTTTACTGCCGTTGCTAAGAAACACATATATTTGTCTCGCATAGAGTTACATGTAATACTATTACATACAAGACCGAAAAAATTGAAGAACGTATATATGCGTCCACCGTCCCTGTTGGTGACTTTCGTCTGACGCATATATGCGTCCATAGCGCTCTAAGGGTTGAAGCATTCATCCTGTCCTTTTCCTTACCCAGGATTTCCTTTGCAATCATGCCCCTTTCCCACGACTCATGGACTCATCCCTAAACTTTCACTGTACCATAAACATTCTTTGCAGTCAAACCTCTAGCACACGGTCACTTTTATTCTAAGTCTAAATACGCTTGACATTCTTTCAGGGCCGTACTTATTCCAAACCCAGATAAATATGAGCGCTGATGAGCAAAGGGCTCGAGATTGATCGAAGATCGTATTCGTTCGCGGATTTATGGGAGTTTCCATCGGCGAAGGGTTAGCATGTTCGTGTTCTGTTGGGCTGATGAAATATTTCGGAACATCGTCGATGAAACTTTGCTTATAGATGCATCTGTTTGACGGATCCCTCGGCTCTGCGCCTGGTAGCCGATATCTCGACATTTACGATGCGTTTGGGAGCTTAGATTTATGGATTTCGTGGACTTAGCGTGGTTTGGTTAACGACTATGTTCCATCGTGATAGCTTATTTCGTGGCTGATCCTCAGGACCGCTTGGTTAGGGGCGATAGCTGCGAATTTGTCGGCGTGTAATTACTTATTTTGAAATACTGTCAGAGGTTATGTTGGATTTTATTCGTTTCTTGGAATTTCGGACATGTTGGATTTTATTCGTTCCTTGAAATTTGGGATATATTAGATTTTATTCGTTCTTTGGAATTTGTAGGTTTTACTTACATTTTGTCTCTTTTTTTTTTTTTTTTAATGGTTTTCGAAGATTTTGAAATTTCGTGGAAATGTTGGAGTTTAATTATTTATTCTATTTTATTACTTTTTAGCTATACATTTCTTTTATTTTTATTTTTCCCTTTGTAGTTTCTAATTATGGTTTTAGTTACATTTTCTCTTTTTTCTTTTTTCTGGTTTTCGAAGATTTCGAAATTGCGTGCAAACAGTGGACTTTAGTTATTTATTCTATTTTATTAGTTTTTTAGTCATACCATTCTTTTATTTCTATTTTTCTCTTTATAGTTTTCAATCATGGTTTTAGTTACATTTTTTCTTCTTTTTTGTGTTTTTCGAAGATTTCGAAATTACGTGCAAACGTTGGAGTTTAATTATTTATTCTATTTTATTAGTTTTTAGCCATACATTTTTTTTATTTTTATTTTTCTCTTCCCATTAAATTGAGTAGCTTTATTTGAAAATTATGTAAAAATCGGTTCATGGCTGGGATGTTAGATTTTATATATTTTTTATATTAGCTTTTGATTCAATATAAGTCTTAACTATAATCCCAATTATAGTTTTCTCATTCTTTTTTTCTCGTTACATAGAATAATAATTTATTCCCAGACGTTGGATTTGAAAAAGAAAATGGACAAAATCGTGCAATAAACCGAAACCTCTTTGTCCTATATTTTTGTTCAAAATAATTATTTACAAATCTTGCATAATTCTTACATGGTTATTTAAATTATTCAAACCCCTAATAAAAATATATTTTCAAAAATGTTCAGATTTATACTCGTAATATCGAAATAAAATAATATTATTGAAAAAGGATATTAAAAAGATCGATGAAAACCAAATTATATTTGTGATTACATTTCACGCGGTTATTCAGAGCTATGTAAAAACCGTTCAAATATTTCTTCCCACGTTTATCACCGAATTTTTAATCACATCTCACAAAGCATTAACCTTATACGTATTAAATTCCGTGATATCCGTGCACACTGAAAGATAAGGTACGAACGCAACAATTATTTGGGATATGTGTACGCCTGTTTACTTTCACGAGCAATGAAACTGCAGTAAACACAAACGCGCATCGTTATTACTTTTTATTCGGGACTTTAAATTACCGTATTATTAAACAAGTCCACGCGCTTGTTTGCTGGTCGAGTGTGCTTTTACGAAAAAGAAAAGAAAACGGGGGGAAAAAAAGGGAAAAATGTATCGACTTTTTGGAAGAGGGGTTAATTCACTGGGAAAACACGTTGGTACCTTATTAAGTGCAGTTATCGCGTGGAAACGTGCCAAGCTCAATGAAACGATGTTTATTCGAAAGTTTCGCTCAAATCGTAACTCATTTTTGATGAAAATTAATCGAGAAATTTTCAAGGATGTTTTTCGAAATTTGTAATATCGTTGAGGATCTCATTCGTTATTCGAGTACGAATATCTGATACACTTTGTGTTCATAGTATACAGCTACTCCACTCAAACGTGACTGTTTCGAGTCTTGTATATATCGTTGATCGTTGAAGTGGGTGAAAGTATCCTTTTCGATACCAAATTATTTTTACACCAGTGAAGAAAATTTTCTTTGATGATTTTCATGTCTAAATAAATAATTGACAACAGTTTAGAAATTTCTATACTTTCTTTTTAATTTTAATATTTTATTGAAATTTTAATATTCGATAAATTATACCGATGTTTCGATTTTCTTTTTTTTTGTATTTTTATGGGTTTTATGGGAGTTCGAAGGAAAGTGTAATTAGACCCAACGATGTTACTGTTATGATAATAAATATTAATTGATGAAGTATATGGTTCCTTCATTTTCTCCTGTCTCTCTCTATATACAAATATATATACGTATTTAATTCTATAATAATAATATGAAATATAATATAATAATATCGTTTCATTTATTTTTATTCAACAATTCTAACTAATTCGTGTTTCTGAAAGAATTCTGAAAGACACATATACATCGAACAAGATAGATTTATAATTTAAAAGGAAGCTGATTCTATGTTTGAAATATTAATTATTGAATATCAATTATATTTGTTAACAGTATGACTATATTATTCCTCATGGAATTCTTTAAAAGAATGGAAATTGATGAAGCAATATAATTAAAATTCTATAATTAATTCATATTGGTTTCTGTGGCTTACAAAAATTCGTTATATTATTTATAAATTTTGTATCACATCGACATTTATCTTTCATCACAAAAACGTGCACTTCTCTATGCAGAGTGAACCACGTAACTCGATTATCTCCAATTATTTAGTTATCGGAGAAACTCGATATTTTAAATAAGAAATTATTTCATAGTAAATGGCAGGACGAGAGATTTATAGCGCTCAATTTTTCTTAAGCTGCGTTACTAAAATGAGAAAAATCAACTTACTGAGAACGAAGATTATCGAAATTAAGTGGTATACTTTATGTTAATTATATTAATTATACTATTTATATTAATTATAGTATATTATTATTTTATGTCAATTATATTATTTATATATATTA
>NW_016908714.1:137791-171896 GCF_001483705.2 Eufriesea mexicana | reverse complement strand
ATATATATATTTAATATAATTATGGTATATTATTATTTTGTATCAGTTATATTATCTATATATATTATGTATTATGTTATACGTATTTAATATAAATATATAATACATAATATATTCAAATAATATAATTGATATAAAATAATAATATACTATAATTAATATAAAGTATACCATTTAATTTCGATAATCTTCGTTCTCAGTAAGTTGATTTTGATAGATAGATAGATTTATTTATTTCAGTTTATACTGCCAGGAAATGGACTCGGTTTTACATTAAGTCTATCTTGTATCCACCTTTTACCGTTCATCTCGTTCATAGGAGACCTATATGTACTGTACATACGCATCTGCCTTCTGTGTACAAACGTTCATATATACTTGCATACCCACACATACCCTCTCGTGCCTCTATACACCTACATATTTTATACAGTATAATATAATATAATATAACATAACGTAATATGATTTAATCTAGCATGGTATAATATGACTGTTTTATTTATATCTTACATTTCTTCGGTTTTTCTGTATTGCCATTGATTTTATTTATTTATGTAATACAATTATATGTTAGTGACGTATTACTACGTTAACCAAAGAAATTTTCAAGCACCATTTCATCGACACTCATTCACCGATTAATCCATCCTGCACATATACAACCATATTCTTCCCACCCCTGACTACCCTCTAACCGGAACTTCTATTCAGCAGTCAGTGTGCGACCCCATAAAAAGATAGGAGAAATTCGAGACACAAATTTCGAGACGTCGTTACACGCTATTATTTATCTCGCTTTCCTAGTTTGCATTCATCAGTGGAGGGGGTTAGGGGCTCATTGTGTTTGAAAAGCTCTCCGGCCTGGCTCCTATGCCCGCGGCCGAATATGGTGGAGAACACACGGTATCAGAGTAGAATAACCGAATCAAGATTTATCCTCGGTGTTATCGGCTCGTTCGAAACAAACGATTCGATGACGAGCGCAAACGCTGACTTCAAACACATCCGTTCGATTAAGTGCTCTGTAAATTGACCTGAAAATCCACGTCACTTTAAAGCCGGCAGTCGCGAACGATGATTTAATCGCTCGAAATGGTCATACACTGGCATTTTTCATGCGACAGTTTCACACTCGCTTCAAACCCTTCACCATCTTAAGTGTCGCGAACGTTTCCTTTCGACTCTCGTACCCTCTGCGAGTTATCAAAATCATTGTCCTTTGGAAGACAAAGAATTTGTGGAATCTGTGTCTCTGATATGTGAAAAATTCGAACGAATTTGCGAAAATCCTTCGATTATGGTATGGAACTTGGTTAAGAAATTTTTATTGTCTCTTTGAGGGGTGAAAGTTTAAAAATTGTGATGTGTGAAAAATTGAAATGAATTTTGATTAATGAATTATTTGATTTTTTCTTTTTTTTCGAAGATTGAGAAAATTTTAGTGTGTCGAAAAGTGGAATGGTTATGGAATTTTTATTTTCTTTTTAAGGGGTAAAAGTGAAAAAATTGTAATGTGTGAAAAATTAGAATGAGTTTTGATTAATGAATTATTTCATTTTTTTCTTTTTTTTTTTTTTTTTCAAAGAATGAGAAAATTTTAGTGTGTCAAAAAGTGGAATGGTTAAGGAATTTTTATTTTCTGTTTGAGGGGTAAAAGTGAAAAAATTGTAATGTGTGAAAAATTGGAATGAGTTTTGATTAATGAATTATTTCATTTTTTTTTCGAAGATTGAGAAAATTTTAGTTTGTGAAAAAGTGGACTGAGTTAGTGAAAATAATCTTTCGATGATGGTATGGAATTTTACTAATGAATTTTTGGGTTTTTAAGGGGGTGGTGGTCAAAATTGGTAACGTGTGAAAAATTTGGAACGAGTTTTCGAAAATAATTCTTCAATGATGGTATGAAACCTCGTTAATGAACTTTTTAATTTTTCTATTTTGAAAAGTACGAAAATTATTGTGTGGAAAAATTGAAGTGGGTTTTCGTTCAAGAACTTTTTGACTTTTTTGAGGTGCGAGGGTAAAATAATTGTCGTGTGTGAAATATTGAAATAAGTTTGATGAATTTTGAATCTCAGATTTTATAATATTGTTTTTATTATATGTATGCCTTTATATTGTTTACTTTGGTATATGTTACAAGATGAAAGAGAAACGACTTTCTAACGGATTTGTTTTTCACGTATAGGTGGTAGTGTGATAATGATTTACTTCGTTGATACGTTAGATCAATAGATTCGTCAATCGCTAATTAGTCAGTAGGTATCGTGATGACCGTACTTCATTAGGGTCCTGTTGTTTCCCTGGTGTTGACAGGTGTTAACATGAGAAATGTGATGATATTTTCGGACATTCTAAAGCAATTTTTCAATTTTGGAATGTTGGTTAAGGAATTTTTTAATATTTTTATTGGAATTTTATTATACTGTTTTTATTATGTTATTAAATATTATTGATGTTTATAATAATATTTTCTGAAGGATTTGTAAAAGGAAATGATAGTAGCTAAATGGTATTTTACGTGAAATTGTAATGATATTTTGGGACATTCTAAAGCAATTTTTCAATTTTGGAATGTTGATTAAGGTATCTTGTAATGCTTTTATTGGAATTTTATTATGCTACTTTTATTATGTTAGTGATTATTACTGATATTTATAATATTTTCTGGTACCCACATGGTATTTTACATGAAATTGTAATGATATTTTGGGACATTCTAAAGCAATTTTTCAATTTTGGAATGTTGCTTAAGAACCTTTTAATATTTTTATTGGAATTTTATTATACTGTTTTTATTATGTTATTGACTATTACTGATATTTATAATATTTTCTGGTACCCACATGGTATTTTACATGAAATTGTAATGATGTTTTGGGACATTCTAAAGCAATTTTTCAATTTTGGAATGTTGCTTAAGAACTTTTTTAATATTTTTATTGGAATTTTATTATACTGTTTTTATTATGTTATTGAATATTACTGATATTTGTAATAATATTTTCTGAAGGATTTATAAAAGAAAATGGTAGTAGCTACATGGTATTTTACATGAAATTGTAATGATATTTTGGGATATTCTATAGCAATTTTTCAATTTTGGAATATTGGTTAAGGAATCTTGTAATATTCTTATTAGAATTTATTATGCTGTTTTTAATATGTTATTGACAATTGCTCATGTTTATAATAATATTTTCTTAAGGATTTGTAAAAGGAAATGATAGTACCTACATAGTATTTTAAATGAAATTGCTATACTTTTCTTTTCTTTTCGTGTAAATTTATAAAATTTTAAACAACGAAATACATTTCTTTCGTTAATGAATAATATTCTCACGTAGAAGATAAAATCACCCCGCGGAGTTAAAATTAATAGAACTATCGATATTTAATAAAATTTCAAAATGAATTTGGAAAAAGGATATTAAATTCGGAAATTTTTAATCCCTCGTTAAAACTAATAACTAACGCTATTAAAATCGAATATTTTTTAAATTACCTCCGCACAACGTAATTGTCTTTAATATAAAAAAGGGGTTGGTGTAAATAACGAAGTAAATCTCTCGAGTACGCGTTTTAGCAAATTTTCGAAAATTGCGGAGAGAACATCGATTCCTGATCGGCGCGAGCGCAGTATTTCATGCAATTTGATTAATGAATTTCCTGTTCCCTGATTTATTTTAATTCCCTTCGTGGAATCCACAGTTCAGAGTTTAAAAACCATTTTCGCTCGAATTTTTGTAAAAAGAGTGTTTATGCACCGTATGGTTTCGATAGCCTGTCGTGAAACGTTGTAAAGCATAATATTTCTTCATGCTACATTCGGTCTTGACCAATGTTTTGTTACTCTACAGACTGTGACAGTCTACTATTATTGCTATTAGCAGATTATTCTATAACATAGGGTGGTAAAATTATGGCAATTTATCTACTCTGTATCTCTCTAATTTATATTAAAATTGCAGTGTTTCTGCTCGTCAATATTCCAATTTAAACCTTTCCTCTTTTCTTTATTTATTTCGAAATTCTACATATGGACTTCCAAAAAATTCTAAACGTCAAATTTTAACTTTTAAACAAATATCTAAAATAAAAATAATAGAGGAGTAATGAAAATTGTAGCAATGCAAATTATAAATAATAGGAATGATAAATAAAGAATATAGTAGTGAAAAAGTAGTATATAATAAATATAATAGTAATAAAAATAAAGGGTAATGATACAAAATATAAATTGAATTAAAGTAACAATAAAAAAATGAATAATAAATAAAAAGAAATATTTTTAGTGAAAAGAGGGATGTTTAATAAATTTCTCTTTATTTTTGAAATTCAATATTGCCTTTTAATACAAAATTATTGACCATTTTTTCAAGGTTCAGGTATCTTTGATATTTCAGTTTGTTTGTGTTTGATCCATGTAATTTCATTTATAATTTAAATTTGTCAATGTTTTTATAAAATATTAAATCGTGAGTCTCGTAAATATTTTACAATTATATTTGACGGTATAATAATTTGTCTCACGAGGACTTTATTTTCTCGCTTTTTTATCTATTTTTACGTCGTAATTAAAAAGTAAAACATCGACGAGTTATACCCTTCTCGCATGTTTAATGAGCATTAATTCCTTTTCCCTCTGTTTATGTTTTTCTTGTTAAGCATTATTAGCTTAATTTTATTAATTCAGAATACTCTGAGGGCCTGTGACCAACCTATTTAAACCGTAATACTTTTTGTGAGACATTTGCTTTTGAATTAATATAATGGCCTCTTGTATAGTGTTCCGGACAATAGAACGCGAAAGGGGTTAATTAACCACCGCGTGACACATTTAAATATCAATGTCCCTCTTAGTACGCGAAAGGTACGCTTATGCGAATAAAATTTTTGTTTATTCCTTAAAAGGGTACCAGCTAAATTTTTCAGCTACTTCATCGTCAAACTAGCATTGTCACTGTTATTTTATATCGTAATCTGCCTCGTAATTGCCTGAAGATATTTCCACTTGCTTTAATCGGCGTCGTTATGTTTGGTATATTACGATCTAATTTTCACCACGATTACTCCAATTTCAGTATACCCACTGTTGCATATTATATGGGTTGAGGCGTATGTGTAAATTGTCAAAATATACAGGGAAAGGGAATATTTCAAAATACTAACTCAGATGGTATAGTTAAATGGTGGGAATAATATGTAAACGCATTAGCTGTTATTTAAAAATATGTATACATGTAATTTATATACCTGCTATTAATTATTTCGTATTATTGTATTAAATATATATAGTAATAATATTTAGCATTCTTATTTATTATAGAAATTATGTGATATAAATATTATATTATATTACATTATATTACATTACATTAATTATTTAAATTATATAATTATTCTATATTATACGGTATTAATTATTTAAATTGTTTAAATTGAGCATCATTTCATGATTATTATTTATTATTGTTGCTTCAATAATAATACAAATATTTAAATAATGAAATTAGTTATTTCTTTTTGAATAATATTATTGAATATATTATATTATTTAAATGTTATTTAAACAATTATTGAAGATGTGTGATAGTAATAATATATAGCATTGTTATTTATTATATAAATTATGTGATATATGTATTATATTACATTATATTACATTACATTAATTATTTAAATTGTTTAAAAATTGAGTATTATTTCATTATTATTATTTATTATTATTGTTTCAACAACAATACTAATATTTAAATAATGAAATTATTTATTTCTTTTTGAATAATATTACTGAATATATTATATTATTTAAATGTTGTTTAAACAATTATTGAAGATGTGTGATAGTAATAATATTTAGCATTGTTATTTATTATAGAAATTATGTGATATATGTATTATATTACATTATATTACATTACATTAATTATTTAAATTGTTTGAAAATTGGGTATTATTTCATTATTATCATTTATTATTATTGTTTCAACAACAATACTAATATTTAAATAATGAAATTATTTATTTCTTTTTGAATAATATTACTGAATATATTATATTATTTAAATGTTTTTTAAACAATTATTGAAGATGTGTGATAGTAATAATATTTAGCATTGTTATTTATTATAGAAATTATGTGATATGTATATTATATTACATTACATTAATTATTTAAATGATATAATTATACTATATTATACGATATTAATTATTTAAATTGTTTAAATTGAGTATTATTTCATTATTATTATTTACTATTATTACTTTAATAGTAATACAAATATTTAAATAATGAAATTATTTATTTCTTTTTGTATAATATTATTGAATATATTATATTATTTAAATGTTATTTAAACAATTATTGAAGATGTGCTACTCTTTTGGTCATTGTCATTATCCACAATTATGTTTAATTAATTACAATTACAATTTTAAATGTAAATAAAGGTCGTGTAATCTAAATTGTCAAAATTTGATGGCGATCACTGCAAAATTTATATGTAAGGATAATTCCAAAAAATCTAAAAAAATCATTTGTAGCTTAATTATACTTGAAATGCAAAAAGTTATAATATAGACACTTCGATTTTCAATGAATTATTGAAATTTGCATTCAATCGAGAAATTTCGTTGAATAATAATGTTTTATAATTTTTCATAAATACATACACGATTTCAATTGTATAAATTTGCTCTATTATAACAGGGCTTAAACTGTGTTATCTTTGTTCGTATATTACAAATAATTTCAGAAAGAAATCCAATATTAGAAATCTTTAAGCACGTCGTAATACGCAATATACGTCCTCATTTTACTCCATTTATTATCACACAGCCAAGTGAATCGTCAATCTGGAAATTGTTATGCACGTTGTAAATCTTTTACTTTAAATCAGAAAATTCTTTGAATTAGAGAAGATTTAAATCCTTTATCTCATTTACTGCTACGTGAATTTCAACGAAGGAACGAAATAATATTTCACGTTTTAAAAATATAATTCAAAAAATTCGTTTCGTTTAATTTTGAGACAGTTGGTTTACTAAATCAAGAATTGATCATGAAATCAGTCGATATCTAATAAGAAGACGATTCTGTACCGAATTGTACAGCTGTACTACTGGTCCAAAGTTCGTGGATAATTGGATTTTCACAAGTTTCCCTTACTAAATTCAGGCTTGTTAGATTTCCTCTGCTTATAACGTAATAACGACTCTAATTGCTTTAATTCGAAGAACTGCACAATCATTGGCAACGAGAGTGTATAATTGAACGTAAGAGGTTATAATAACGGTTCGAAATAAAATTCTGTCCACCAAAATGTCTCTTTGATCAACTATCCCTACCGTGATTAATTCGAATAACTTAAAATGACTTCAAACTTGAGACAGAAAATTTATCAAAATTCATTTGATTCCTTTTTAGATCTCTCTGAGTTCAAAACACCTCGTTCATTCTCATTCTTAACTTTCTTTTCCAATTAACAGAATTGCGAATCACTTCAACAACTTTCCAATTTTAAATATAAAATTTGAAATACGATGAAACGTCTGGTTATTTTTTAAATCTGTCTTAGATATAGTACACAGATCACATTTATATCATCTTGTTAATGGTGTCTATAATTATAAAAATGGTCTAAGTCCAAATTAAAAAAAAAAAAAATTGTTTATCGGTAACTACGAATAATGATTGATGACGATAATGATAACGATGACAATACATTTCTTGAACTAAAAACGCAAATTCACTGTTGCGAATTTTTGATAAATGTACTGTTAGATTTTGTTGGATCATTAAAATGATAAACTATGTTAAACTCATAATGATAAATGCCTATAATGATAAAAATGGATTATTTTTTAAAAATAAGTAATAAATATAAATTAATTATTTCGTTAAAAATCGTGTTTCTAATAAAACTCGTAGTTCTTTATCGATTTAAGTGATTTACAGGTCTTTCAGTTAATTTTGGAAATGGTCTCCATTTAAATTTTAAAAACTACATTTTCATATGAGATCCATTTCACACAAAATTTCACATTCGTAATAAATTATCATTAATCAGAACTAATAAAATTCTAAATTGAAATGTTACATAATAAATGTTATAATATTTTTTAATTTATTCAAAGGTAATCCTGTAAATATCTCGAAACAAGAAGTATAGGACTTGGATCATTTTCATAATTATGGGCACAATTCTTAATTTATTTTTATGAACATAGTCATAAGTGAACAAGCGTGATTACGATGAATGTAATATTTTTTAATTTATTCATATGTAATCCTGGAAATATCTCGAAGCAAGAAATATGCGATTTAGATCACTTTCATAATTATGGGCATAATTCTTAATTTCTTTTTATGAATATAATCCTAAGTAAACAAACGTGATTACGATGGATGTAATTGTAAACCAGATGATGTATTCCACGATCACATTAAACGACCGACAAATATCGAATGTAATATCTGATGAAATTGGTCTGATCCCTTTTCAGACTCCCCTCAAGCACATCACGTAATCCATGTTTCAATCATCTCGATAATTCGCATTTTTAATATTCCTTCTTCGATCGCTAAAGTTACAGTTCGTAAAGTCTTCTGACAATTGCCTCGCACAATCCTCAAACCTCGAATTTAAGATCCGATGGAATTGGTCTAATTTCTTTTTAGACTCCTTTCAAGCACACCGCTTAATCCACCTTCCAATCATCCTGATAATTCGCATTTTTAATTTTCCCTCTTCGATCATTAAGACTATAGACCAGGAGACCTAATCACCATTATCTCAAACAACATCCTAACCTCAAATTTAAAATCTGGTCAGCAATCTAATGATTAGAAAAATTTCAATCACATCGTCGTGGAATCAGTATTATAAAACACGACGTATTACTGGAATCAACACTATTACTCACACTATTAACACTAGTAACATTATTTCTAGAACTACCGACCTATAATGAGTGGCTACATATACTTTACAAATTATAAATGAAAATAATCATAATATAATAATTATACAAGGAAGATTATAGTAAAGATCGGATTAATAAGTCGAAAGGAACTTTTAATTCTGATTATATTTTATATTTCTTGGTGGTGCGTCAAATTTTTCTGCGTCACATTATATATTTCTTGTCAATAAGTATTTCTCGTCGAACCCTTCGACAAGGTTTCTATAGCCTCTAATGACAACCCATTGCGTCACTCAACCCTGCTTCGAGAATTGATAAGCCGAATGGTTCCTCGAAGCAAAGATAGATCTCGATGAAGGGTAACGCCATCCAAATAAAGATTCCTCTCACAATTTTGAATGTGATATATCAATTAACCCTTTGCACTCGAGAGGTGACTCTCATTCACCGTTTGTGATGATAATTATATTAAGAACATAGAAATAAAATTATTCTATTCGTTCGTTTCTCATGCAAATTCACGATTTTCATTTTTTAATTTTAGCATAAAGAGTATCAGTGAGCTTATAAAAATCTAAGAACAGCTTCGAATTGCATCTTCACAACTCGAAGAAATTTTCGAGTCCAAAGAGTTAACATCGATCTTCGGAATCTGATTAAAGAGTCGCCTCTCGAGTGCAAAAGGGTAACCCTCCCCTTAATTTGGTAGTTCTAATATCAAACACAAGAGAATTCTTTAAATTCGGTACTATAATTCAGTCTCTTTATTGAAAAATCGTTAAAATTAGCGATTGATCGTTTTCAATCTTCCTGAATTCCTGAATAACGAAAACAAAATACCACTTGACCAGTTGCATCCATCTAATATTACATATTATGCACATACACGTTGCCCGTTGTTAAACCAGCCTATTAATCCTCACTCGCTCCGATGGCTGCATGTACACGAAATATCAACATAAATTAACAGAAATTACCAACAATTCACCGGGCCGAGCTGGAGTCGGTGCAGCTCGTGGCCAATTAACCGAGGTTCATCAGACGCGACATCAGCGACGCGGAGGACCCTAGCCAGCCAACTATCTACCCTAGCCTGTCAGCCACTCTCGCGGCCGTGAGGCAGGGTCAGCTGCACGGGTCTGTGGGTCGGTCAGCAAGGCGGTGTATAAAATTAACAATTTCATCCCTGCGTAGCCTTAGTCTCGCGGTGGCGTTGTGTCTGTAACACCGGGCAGGGAATCAGGGAATGCACGGGGGTTTTAGCCGTAACGGTGCCGTTCGAAGCGATGGCGGACACGGACGAACGGAGAGAAAAAGAGGGCGGATTTCGGGCAGCGTGGCTTGATAAGGGAAATCTTTCGAGGCTGCGGCACCGGGCGACGTGTAATTTCGCCGAAATAGAGGACGGTAGAGGGATCCTGGCGGGTACTGGCCGTGCCGGTTACAAAGTTACTTTTACGATAGCGCCGGCCGAATGTAAATGGGAGCGGCGTCGGAAAGACTAAAGGAGAAAACCGGAACGACGGAAAGAGAGAGTGGTCGGTGTGGTGGGAAGGGTGAAACCGGTGGGAAGAGTGAATGGAAACGTGCCACGGCGGCGAGCGAGACGGGAGCAGGGAATAGGGAAGAGAAGAATGGCTAGATAGGGGGCGCGCGAGTGAGGAAGGTGGCGGCGGTGGTGGAAGTAAAGGGGATGAGACTGTCGGAGTTTGTAATTGCAGCGGCTTTAACGCGCTGCTGATGGCCGATGGCACCCGGGACTGGGGTAATGGTCTGCACCGAATGTCTCTTCTTGCCCGAGAGCGGAGACGTTGGGGAGAGCTGAAGAAACGAGGAAAACGGTATTCCAGGAGACACCGAGCAAGAGGGCCACGTGGATTCATCGTCTTTCCTCCTTGCCGTGGCCTTACCTCGAATCGTTCCTTTGCTTCATGCCACAGATGTTGGCATCAACCGATATATTTCTTCGCCCAACCCCAGCCCGCTGCTCGCCAAGCTTCCCATCAGACCGTAGTCTCTCATCCACCTCTGATCGGGATACAGGTCGATACGTGTGCAACGATGCTTCTAGTCGGGTAAATATTTAAATGAGGACAACGCTTCTCGGGCAAATCCACTGGCAAAATTCAAATGACGCCGGATTTAGGACAATTCCACCCGATACTCTGTCGGGATCTATCACTGATCTTGGCTGGGCTACGAATTACGTATTCCCTATTTTTCTAATCTTCTTTCTCACTTTTCTATATTCGTTTCGTGCAATTTTTCATTCGGATTGTTCTCCGCCATTTTTCGCGATTATTTCACGGTTTTTCTGGTCCATCTGCTTTTAGGTATGGAGGGAATGTTTCTTACTTGATCGTCGCCATCAAAATTGTCGAATGTACCTCGTGTACTAGCAGTATTGTTTTTTAAATATAATATTTTTACGGATACTCGTCCATTGTTTAAAAATTGCAAGATTCGAGCAGAAGTGTCATCTCTAAGTACAAAATTTTATTCTCATTATATTTTATTCCATTTTTATTGGAATAAAAATTCATAAAATAGTTACACATGTTATTATTACATTTTATTTTACGTTCATCAGGGTAATAATTAGTATAGTAATCTATTATATTATTATTATATTTTATTTAACGTATATTGGTATATCAATTGGTCAAATCATTTTCTAGATTGCTATTACATTTTATTCTATGACTCTTAGAGGAGAAATTAGTCAAATAATTTTCTATGTTATTGTTATATTTTATTCTGTGTATTTTAATATGAAAATTGGTCAAATCATTTTCTACATTGCTATTATATTTTATTCAATGATTATTAGGGTAAAAGTTAGTAAAATAATTTTCTATCTTATTGTTACATTTTTTTCTGTGTATATTAGTATGAAAATTGGTAAAATAAATTTCTATATTGTTATTATATTTTATTCCACTTTTATTGAGATAAAAATTCGTAAAATAGTTATACATGTTACTACTACATTTTACTTTACGTCCATCAGGGTAATAATTAATATAGTAATCTATTATATTATTATTATATTTTATTTAACGTATATCGGTATAAAAATTGGTTAAATAACTTTCTACATTGCTGTTATATTTTATTCTGTAATTATTAGGTTGAAAGTTAGTGAAACAATTTTCTGTGTTATTGTTATATTTTATTCTCTGTATATTAGCATCAAAATTGGTCAAATAATTTTCTGTGTTGCTATTATATTTTATTCTATGGTTATCAGGGTAAAAATTAGTAAAATAATTGTTTATATTATTATTATATTTTATTCCGCTTTCATTGAGATAAAAATTCGTAAAATAGTTACACATGTTATTATTACATTTTATTTTACGTTCATCAGGGTAATAATTAGTATAGTAATTTATTATATTATTATTATATTTTATTTAACGCATATCGGTATAATAGTTGGACAAATAATTTTCTACATTGCTATTAAATTTTGTCCTATGATTCTTAGGATTAAAAGTTAGTAAAATAATTTTCTTTGTTATTGTTATATTTGAATCTGTGTATATTAGTATGAAAATTGGTCAAATAATATTCTACATTGCTATTATATTTTATTCTATGATTATTAGGGTAAAAGTTAGTGAAATAATTTTCTATATTGTTAATATATTTTGTTCTGTGTATATTAGTGTGAAAATTGGTGAAATAAATTTCTATATTGTTATTATATTTTATTTCGTGCGATAAAAAATTTGGAAAATAATTTTTTCTGTCTGATTACTTAATTTAATTCAACAAGAATTTTATATAAATTGTTCCATCGGCATACTATCATTGGACATAATTTTTCATTTCGTCATTCCATTTGGAATATGAAACAACTATAACAAAATTCTTCATGGATACTGCATTTGCATTCTGATTAAAATACTTCCACTATGTTTTGGACATAAACTGATGGTAGCAAAGGATGCTGAATTTACAGTACCTGCTTAAAATTTTGGAACACCAGTTTACTATAATTATCTAATTCGTGGAACGACACGGGTGCAGAAAATAGTATTTCATTTCAATAATAAAATTCTTCACCTCTATATTTTCTTAATTATTTAATAGAATATTCCCATTTTACATTTTAATAATAAAATCCATAACGTTATTATCAAAATAAAATTCTATATTAATTCAATTACGAACAAAATAATTCCCCATATAATATAACTCTCATTAACAAATATAAGATTTGGTTCCCATAATAAAATAAATACTTCAATATACAAAAATTAATTCATTTTTTTTTTTGCTGATATTTTCTCCCTTAAATCTCTATAATAATTCGACTATCGTATACAGGAAGCAATGAATTTATTATACCAAATTATCAACACCAAAAAATTTATCAAAATATTAAATACCCTTTTATTTTATTCGATAAAATATTTTCTTATTATATATTATTTTCACATTTTTTGATGTCACGTTTGAAATTAAACGGGTCCATCGTTTCAACTTTACCATTTTACCGTTTTATCTTACTTTTCCAGTTTCAAACAAAGCAATTTCAATTACACCACGGTCGAAGCTATTTGCAGTCTTGAATATTATCAAGCAATGTTTTCTGTGAAGTGTCAGTCATTGAGCATGCTACGAGCCACTTAACTTGGAAATGTTTAAACGACTACACACACACACACATACTCTTTCTGTCTCTCTCTTTTCGAAGAGAAAATGCACCATGGTGAATTGTAGTATATTCACGTGCAAGTACTGGTTAACACAGAATAAGCTTTGCGTTGTTTTTTACTGGCACTTAATCCACGATTAATTCAGTCTGCCGTTTATACTACCCCGACTGCGACAAGGTAAATATTTTTGGCCTGGCAATTTTACTGTCCCCGTTCATGAGTCAGCGGAATAAAAAATGAAACACTGCTGTCTCCCCTGAAAAAACAAAAAAATCTCTGATCCATTATCCTATGCACAGAGTAATTCGATATTAAACCTACTGTCCCAAATATTCTCATTGGTCCTGTATTAATTTCATTTTCTATAGTGTTTTCCATCGATATCCCTTTGTTTTTCGATCGAACATTTTTCACTCTGCAACATCCGTTTTATCTTTCTATCATACTGAACAATTGATTACGCTTTTTTAAAAAATATATAAGATTCATAAAACAAAATGGCGAATTACGTAAATCGGGTCGGAAGTTTTGTATTTAATGGAAAGCAACACAGAGAAACGTGAACAAGCTTAAATTTCACCGGAATATTTTTAGAAATCTGGCAAAATGAGAGAAAAAGTGCTAATCGATTTTTCAGAAATTTCAATTGCGTGAATTGACCGTGATTAATCAGACCTAGACTTCATTCTTTTATCTCTGTGTATTGGATTAGGTTAATGGAAGATCGATTACTGCTGGAATAATTTGACGAATTTTTTTCTGGTGGAAGGAATTATATTGGTGAATTATAATATATGATTCAACGAATGAATTATTATATACTTATTAATTCTATAATTCACAGGTAGAAACTTAAAAGCAGTTGTTATGAAATTTCTATTGCTAATGAAGCATCTCAATATAGGGTCGTAGAAGACACATCATCAAGATCATAATCAGTAGATTAGGGATGTGTTTCTGCGTATATAGTATGAGATTCAATCCGCATTTATGTTAGTGGTGGATGAAATATTAATAATAATAAGAACAATTCTTTATTTAATTACGAAAATGATCAAACACTGATATTAAGTTTAAATATAATTAATTTATCACAATCACATGCTCACACCCCTTTTCACTATTGAAACTCAATTGCAACTGACCTATGCCAAATCACTCTCGTTTTGTTCTTTCTCCTTTCATACATTGCATGGACATACACAATTCACACACACCTCGATCATTACACGCATACTCATTTATCACGATAACCTGAATCCATTAGATATTGGCATCCCATGCATACTTGTTCCACTCGTCCCTTTCTTACAGACATCGCTCCTTTATTATATCAACACATATATATCCAAAATCTATGTTAACCATTACCACAGATTCGCGTAAAGAGATAATTCGTATGTTTAATCGTCACTCGCACACAGTTATAATTTATTAACAAATTACCACCACCGTCAGCCCCTACATTATTATAATATTTTATTATTATTTTGGTAAATGTTCTATTTATTTTTTATTTCTCGTTTTATGTATGAGTGAGAACAGCAAAAGGGATTTTGGAATAATTAACGAAGGGTCACATGAAATTAATTAGACTCACCAAATGTGTCAAAGCACCATCGACAACTTATTTATCACAATAACCTGAATTCGTTAGATATTGGCATCCCATGCATACTTGTTCCACTCATTCCTTTCTTACAGACATCGCTCCTTTATTATATTAACACGTCTATATTCGAAATGTATGTTAACCATTTCCACATCACTGATCACGAACATGGCGGCGCAGATGAAAATGAGCCGTACTCGCTTGCTCCATCTCTAGTTCCATTCGTGCACTATAACGAGCCCCGTAAAATGATCGGGGCGTCGATTATGTTTATTTGTTGCGCGGCCGTGGAAATTTCTAGCCGAATGTAGGTTTACTGCGGTTAATTAAATATTAAAATGGCGATTCCACTGGAGGATCCTGTAATATACGCCGATGGCGTGTTTAAGAGGCTTCCTTGATATTCACGCGACTCGGTGAAGTAAGACTTCTTATCTAAAAAGTAGGACGTGCCAAGAGAGTGGGATGCGCAGTACAATTTTTTAAAATTCGTGTCAAGCACTATCGTGGTAGGAGTGCAGCAGAGCAAGACGCGATCCTGAACGATAATGTTCTAGCACCGAAAGTCCGAAGACTTACAACGTAAGTCGAGAGGGACAGGAAATATGTATCGCATTACGTCGCGCGTCAAACTTTTATCGCCGATATTGCACGATCGCGGATTTTATGTCAGATTTCCTCATTTTCCTCTGCAACTTTTCCGTCAGTCGCGATATCCGTCTGTCGACGAGGGACAGTGTAAGTGAATATGCTTTTAGGCTGTGCTCTTAATTTTGGGGGTTCTTTTATTGATTTTCTTGTTTTATTACGTTGTAGGTATTATAGATTAATTTGTTGTTTTATTATTTCGTGGGTTTTGTAGATTTACTATTTTATTACTTTATTATTTTTTAGATTATTTGTTATTTCCTAGATTTGTTATTTGAGTATTTGTTGTTGCATACATTTATTTTTATTTTAATTTTAGGCATTTTTTGATTGATTTTTTGTTTTATTATGTTGTAAATGTTATAAATTAATTTGTTGTTTTATTATTTTGCTGGGTTTGTAGATTTACCAATCCATTATTTTATGGGTCATTTATTATTATTTTATTATTTTTTAGATTATTTGTTATTTCCTAGATTTGTTTTTGGAGTATTTGTTGTTGTATAAATTTATTTTTATTTTAATTTTAGGCATTTTTTGATTGATTGTTTGTTTTATTATGTTGAAGGTATTATAGATTAATTTGTTGTTTTATTATTTCGTGGATTTTGTAGATTTACTATTTTATTATTTTATGGGTCATTTATTATTATTTTATTATTTTTTAGATTATTTGTTATTTCGTAGATTTGTTATTTGAGTATTTGTTGTTGCATACATTCATTGTTATTTTGTGATTTAGATTGTTATTTCGTGAATTCTTTATTATTTTATGATTTTGTAGGTTATTTTATATTACTGTTTTAAATATTTTTCAGATCAGATTGCTTTATTTTATAGATTTTATAGATTCATTATTAATTTGAATATTTTTTTCATTATTCTTTAGATTATTTATTATTTTCTTGATATATTATTATATTATTTGTTATTTCATAGATTCATTGTTATTTTACTATTTTTGAGATTATTATTTCACAGATTCATTATTATTTTGATTCATTATGATTTTATTGGTTATTCTATATTACTGTTATAAAAATCTTACTGGCACTTTGTTTTATTATTTTATACATTTTTTAGATTAATTATTATTCTATAATTTTTTTAGATTATTTTGTATTACTGTTTTAGAAAGTTTCTTTTTATCATTCTATAGATTTCATAGACTAATTATTACTTTGTCATTTCTTAAGGTTTTTTGTAGATTATTCTAGATGTTATTGTATGAATTAGTTTGAGTTATGAATAGTGAATTTTGGATGTTATTTCACACATGATTTCACAAATAATTTGTATATTATCATTTCAAAGATTAATAACCGGAATAATTGCATTATTAATGTGTCTAATTTTTACAAGTTGAAGTTATTAACTCCATTTTTCGAATTTTTTAAATTTTATTGCCGAAACACTCGATTTTCAACTTTTCATATTTAACATAAATTTCTTTCTGCATTGTTGGAAGAATTGGATGATTTGGTAAATAATTGTGACATACTGCATACCAATTAATTTTTACAGAAAAGCTGTTTAAATTAATTTTTTACGAATTTTGTTACAATTACGTATATATTCCTTTTTGCAGTGGAATTTGTTGTAAATTTTGAAGTTTGGACAGTTCTGTTATATTGTACCCTGTAGCTGCTGGTACAGCTACGATGGGATGACTGTATGAAAAGGCAGATCGAAAATGTAGAATAAAATGTTTCCATTTGTACCTTCCGTTTTGAAATATTCGAGATTAAAAATTCTTTCAATAAGCCTGTGTTTGACTGTTTCTGCTTGATGAATTTCGATACACCATACTGGTTTAGTAATACACGAGTTAATTGTTTTAACAGTTGCCAGTGCTTGAAAGCTATATACTCATCTGCATATACTTTAACTTATTATATACTGTATGTGAATTATCAAATATAATTGAAGATTCTAGTTTTTAAAAATAGTGAGTAATATGATATTGCATACAGCTAATATTTATTAAAAGACTATAGATATAAAAGAGATAAAGGAAGAAAAATTCACCACATATATTCTTCTGATAATACTTACTATAAATTTATAGATTTCATAGACTAATTATTACTTTGTCATTTCTTAAGGTTTTTTGTAGATTATTCTAGATGTTATTGTATGAATTAGTTTGAGTTATGAATAGTGAATTTTGGATGTTATTTCACACATGATTTCACAAATAATTTGTATATTATCATTTCAAAGATTAATAACCGGAATAATTGCATTATTAATGTGTCTAATTTTTACAAGTTGAAGTTATTAACTCCATTTTTCGAATTTTTTAAATTTTATTGCCGAAACACTCGATTTTCAACTTTTCATATTTAACATAAATTTCTTTCTGCATTGTTGGAAGAATTGGATGATTTGGTAAATAATTGTGACATACTGCATACCAATTAATTTTTACAGAAAAGCTGTTTAAATTAATTTTTTACGAATTTTGTTACAATTACGTATATATTCCTTTTTGCAGTGGAATTTGTTGTAAATTTTGAAGTTTGGACAGTTCTGTTATATTGTACCCTGTAGCTGCTGGTACAGCTACGATGGGATGACTGTATGAAAAGGCAGATCGAAAATGTAGAATAAAATGTTTCCATTTGTACCTTCCGTTTTGAAATATTCGAGATTAAAAATTCTTTCAATAAGCCTGTGTTTGACTGTTTCTGCTTGATGAATTTCGATACACCATACTGGTTTAGTAATACACGAGTTAATTGTTTTAACAGTTGCCAGTGCTTGAAAGCTATATACTCATCTGCATATACTTTAACTTATTATATACTGTATGTGAATTATCAAATATAATTGAAGATTCTAGTTTTTAAAAATAGTGAGTAATATGATATTGCATACAGCTAATATTTATTAAAAGACTATAGATATAAAAGAGATAAAGGAAGAAAAATTCACCACATATATTCTTCTGATAATACTTACTATAAATAATCTTTAATAGTACTTAAAAATAGTATTTAATTAGTATTGGGTAATATTAATGACCAATTTCGTACATCCATAGTATCGTATATATATTATAATAATAATAAAATATATTTAATAGAATAATGATAATAAATAAACTTACTAATTGCAAGGGGGAACATAAATCAATTCACAAACACATATATATAACGAATTTGGAAAATATTTTTTTTTTTATAGGAAACTTTAAATATAATAATCTCATTTTTTATTTATGATTTTTTATTTTCTGTGATCATCTCGTTACTAATTTTGTTATTAATCTAATAATATTATCATCAATTTAATTATCAACAGTATTTTCACTTCTTATTTCAGTATAAATCTAAACCATAATAATAAATTTACAATGTAGTATACACAAGATTTAATTTTCGAGAATAATTTTATCATCAATTTAATTATCAACAGCATTCTAACTTCTTATTTCAGTATATATCTAAAGTAAAATAATAAAATTACAATATAATATACACAACATTTAATTTTCAAGAATAATTTTATCATCAATTTCATTATCACCAGTATTTTCACTTCTTATTTCGGTATAAATGTAAACTAAAATAATAAAATTACAATGTAGTATACACAAGATTTAGTTTTCAAGAATAATCTTTATTCAAGAAATTTCTATTTTTAGATATAAACTTTTATCCTAAATTCGATTCAAAATTTTTTAAATTGCTTTATTCTTTATAACTCTTAGCCAATTATCTTCTCGAAATTAGCTGGACAAATCGAAAGCTTGAAACATTATTAATACATTTGTATTAAATGTTGTCTTTTGCTCTTAAGACACGAGCATAAAACGATTTCATTAAATCGTAATGAATCATTGAATTGTTTATTTGCAATGGATTTGTTAAACGGAACTCACCGAATCGATTTTTCAAGGAAATTTTCATTGATAAGATAATCCTTGGAAGATTAATCCGTGAAAAATAATCGAGCATCGTTAAACGCTCGTAGCGCATGATGAGGGGATTTGTCGAGCATTTATAGGTATCCATAACAGGCGAAGGATTAATGACTCTACTTGTATTTCGCGTATCTTTAGCAGCTGGGAGATTAGAGCTTATTATTTCCAAAACAATCGAATTCCGATCAGGATCGACAGCGTATGACAAGGTAATTTGTCAAGCATGTATAGGTATTCATAGCACGCGAGGGCTTATGTGAGATTCCAGCTATGAGAAGCTGATTTTTGCAAATCGAAATGAACGACCTCTGAAATCCACATTTCCAAAAATTTCTATTTCTGAACGTAAACATTAACTACAAAATGGAAATAGAGTTACAAAAATGTTAATAATTATTATAAAAATTAGATATAACACTAGAACTATCGGTCTGTGATGTATACCTAAATGTAATACATGCAGTTGGTAATAATTAATACGGTATAATGAAAATAAAAGAGTATATATAATTGTGACCCTAATTGAACAAAAATTAGCATAATTTTTATCGAAAGCAGCGGTATATTTTCAACAATTATGAAAATAAAATGTCCAAAACAAGTTATTGTAACCCCCCATGGTAGTTCTAGTATTAAATAATAATAATTTTATATAAAAATGTCATTTTTATATGAAAATGTTACTTTCTTATAAACTTTCCTTGTATCTACATTATACCTACAAAAGAAATAATGTTTCAATACTAAAACAAACGTATATAAAAATGTATACAATTCTTTAAATTATTCTTTGCAAATATTTTTCAGAATTGCAATGAGTATAAGCACAAAATGATTATAAATAAAATAAAGAACTTAATACAATCTTCCAATTTATTTTCTTACTGTGCAGAAGTTAATGCAGTAGAATTCCATGAATAATTGTTTACACACATTTTACAGAATTGAAGTAAACAAAAATAAAGGTAATTTTAGACAATGTAAGAAACATAGCACAATTTCACTTTCTTACAAATTTTATTTTTCATGAAAATATCTTTTTGATCTGGGACTAATAATAAGTTAGAACATTTGAAAATCTTTATATTTATAATACGAGAAATTAAAATTCTTTATTCTTCGAGAATTTAAATTCTCTGTCTGCAGAAAAATATCCTAATTGGAATACTTTATTTTCTTAATTATACAAAGATACGTATAATAGTACGTACTATGTATATAATAATTATTATTACGATGCTTTGATGAAAATATGTAAATAAATATTTTTCATTACGCGTCTTTATTAATAAAAAATGTGATTTTATTTGCCAAAAGCAACTGAAACTAGTCACTTTGACTCCTTTCGTAGTGCCAGTGTTCAGTACCTCCTTACATTCACAAATAGTTCGAAATAAGCTATTAATAGTACTCGACGTGAGTTAGTACTATCGTGCAGGGGTTCACTGCCATACCCCATACCAAGGATTTTAGAAAAGAGCTCGGAAATAGCGCTACAACGAGAGAAAAGAAAAGGAAAGTGCGTCTGATGCCCTCTAGTGAACTCATCAATAAGGCTTCTCAACAGGCTACCGCCTTAAGGTCAATTTACACGGTCCACTTCGATTCAGTGGTACAGTTGGTTCAGTCAAATTGAAACAGTGGAATTTACTGACAAATCTTATGTTGTCAATGGAACTCCCTAAAGTAACTTATTATATTTATTGAAAATATTGTGTAAATAATTTGAAAATATTTAGTAACATTGTAATATTTCATCGTCCTCTGAGCGATCAATATAAACAAAAATGGACTGCTTGAATTTATTGATTTATTAATAATTTTCATTTTACACATTATATTCAACTTGAAATATCTACCGTATTTAAGAAAATTGTATAAAGAATTTGAACATGTAAATTTGCCTTTAGGTGATGAAACAATAGAGGTTAGGTTAAGTACTCGTGTCAATAAGATAGTTAAATGAAATCTTTTGAGAACGAATTGTATCTTATTGGTAGCATATTTATAAAACTAGGTTATTATATTCAAATAAGTATTGTATCGTTATTTAAATTATTCCACGAGTCCAATTTAACGAATCGAATCTCCATTCTTTTTACATTGCAGTTCTTATACTTTGTATAAATGTTTTTGAATTGTACTTTATTCCTTTAAAATCTACATAATATTTATATCATGACACACACACAGGCACACACAAAGAGGAAAAATCATAAATAGAAATAAGGATTCTTTCAAGAAGATAGGGAATTATAATAATATTTATTAATTATGTACAGTACATTAAAAAAGTTTAACATAACCTATAATTTTCAGTGTTCTTTGAATTTAATGCAGTCTATGCAGATATCACATTCAATCACATATATATTATCAGTTAATTAATAATAAAGAAGATGATTAAAAATAAATTCCATTTTTCTGTACAAATTTGATCCGTTCATGTATTACAAAATGGCGGCGCGATAAAATGATAGCAGATAGTACAGAAAAGGAGATCGACAAATTATTATCAAATTTTGAAAATGTTTGTTTCGTATTTTCATACGTTGAAGCCAAATCTGGTCCCAAAAATTTCCCTCTCTCTTCCTGAAATAAATAAGTAGAAAATATGCGAAAAATATTCCAAAAATACTAACCCTTTGCACTCGACGACTTTTTCGTTACAGAGAAATAGTAATTCGAAGAATTCCTGCCATAGAGTGGACGATATTTTTAGAATGATAAATGAAAAATCATATGCAAATTTAAATAATTAGAATACTTTAGAATGTAGAATAATTTTACTTCGATAATCCACGAATCGTGGGGTAATTGTAAATTTGATATATTAATTAACATTCATCTTTCGAATCTGATTAAATGGCGACTGAGGTGTCTGGAGTGCAAAGGGTTAACCCCTTCACCTACAATATCGTGTGAGACTCGTGGTAAGGAAATCGGGTCAAACATGAGTGTGACGGGTGAGAGACGTGATTTGTAGATAGGGTCCAACGTAAGCATCACTGATCAGGCTCGTGAATTTTCACCAATGTCTTTGTGTCAGTTGCGTGTTATTATTCGACATGTTCAGATGAGATTGCTCGACGTGTGATCTACCTTGCTATTCGCTATGGCACACACCATTGGATCTTAAATGGTAAGGCAAGGGTTTGAAATCTTAATACGTACATTTTTGTTGCGCTTATCTTTGGGCACTTGTGGTGGTATGAAAAACAAAGGACTCCTTTTATATTCCATCGGGGTCCTCAGGCCCAAAATCACGGACTCCATTGCACAATTGACGAAGAATGAACAGGGATCAGAGCCCAGTAATTCGAGGGTAGTTGTAGGATCAATTCTTCCATTTTAACAAATTTTAACCCCAAATGTTTCACAAAAATGACCATTATTCGAATTATTTGCACTAATTACAATACTCCTGACATTTTTGAGTCTACTTCTGTGAATTTTCACCAATGTCTTTGTGTCAGTATGCAATTTAAGACGCAGAATTATTTTACTTCGATATTCCACGCATCTTTAGGTAATTCTAAATTTGACATATTAATTAACATCCATCTTCAGAATCTGATTAAATGGCGACTGGGAGTTGCCTCTCGAGTGCAAAGGGCTAATATAGTTCCAATTTTTCTATAAGGTAATACATTACTAACCTTCCCCAGAAAATCCAATTCGATTCATTTCATTCTCCAAATATGTCGCTTCAAATTTACTCAAAGGAACGCTAAAATTTTGTCTCCTGCTGTACACATCTTCCCTTTTCTCTCGAAATACAGATTCGCGTTAATTATACGCGTTTCTAAAATAGTCGCGCTAGGTCGCCACGAGGCCAGGCCACAATAGCGACGGCCCTGTTCGCGGGATCAGCTGGTGGAAGCGAAAACGACGTTTCTGCTTTCCTATTTACGCTCGTGTGTACGTACGCGAACGTTGGGTCTGAAACGAGGCACTCGGTCGTTGTTGGGGGAGCCGTGGCACACGCGAATGGTTTTCTTCTGCAAGCTCGAAATGGATATGGCCGCGTACCCTTCTTTCAGACGCGCCCCCTCCGCTTCGCCGCTCCACACCCAAGTCTTGTCACATTTACGTTCTATCCGGTTTAATGTTCGTTTCCCGGCCATGATAACGCTTTATCTCCGTGCTGGGGCAGAAATCCGCGGTTCAAGAGATTTTTGGCGTTACACTGCTGCGGGCTCGCGAGTTGCCTCGGGGCTACGATGGATGTTGGCCGTACCTGGCGAAACAACGTTCCGTGGCTTATGTTAGTATACATCTCGTGTCTTTTATTTCTATTTTTATTTTTAATGTTATGGTTCATTGTTTGGAATTACAACTGAGGTATTTTCACATTTTTGTGTTCTTTTTCTTTTTCTTTTTTTTTTCTTTTCCTGTGTTACGTGTTTGATTGTTGGGTATTAAAACTGAGAAATTTTCGTATCTTTTTTCTCTTTTATGTTACGTGTTTGATTGTCTGGGACTAAACCTAAGGTATTTTCATGTTTTCAGTTCTTTCGAGCTTTGTGTCTGAATTGTAGAATTCGTGTTAGAGATAATTTTTGAGAGCTTTTTTGAGCTTTTAGTGCCTACTGTGGCACGAATTTTTATATTTTATTCTTGTAAATTGTAGGTGGTTGGTAAATTAGAGTGTCGATTTTATCACGTTTTTCTCTTCTTTTTTTTTTTTTCTTTTTCTGTGTTACGTGTTTGATTGTTGGGTATTAAAACTGAGAAATTTTCGTATCTTTTTTCTCTTTTATGTTACGTGTTTGATTGTTTGGGACTAAACCTAAGGTATTTTCATGTTTTCATTTCTTTCGAGCTTTGTGTTTGAATTGTAGGATTCGTATTAGGAATAATTTTGGAGAGCTTTCTGAGCTTTTAGTATCTACTATGGCACGAATTTTCATATTTTATTGTTGTAAATTGTAAGTGAAATATATTAAATGGTAAGTGATTGGTAAATCAGATGGTCGATTTTATGATGCAAAATACTATTTTTCATGTTAGCGTTTTTTAAAGGAAGGAAAGAGGTGTCTCTGTGACTGAAAGAATAGCAAACATAACGAATGTGTAACGAAAGGGAGGTTTAGTCGGAGCTTTAAAATCAGAGGGTGAATTGTGTTAAAAGCAGCTGGTGAAAATATTGCATTTTCTATAGAATAATATTCTCTCAAGTAGCGTATGCATTATTCTGTATAATTCCCACAAATAATGGTGCTCGATTCATTGTCGAGGACCTATACCATCATATTTTCTTTTGTATTTTATCCGAAATAAATTACATGTCGGTACAATATAATATTGAATATCTTTCATTTATATTTTAACTAAGAGATTTTAAAATCACCGTGTTGCTATTGTATTATTAATCTGAATTTTTATTTTATATTTTCATTTTACGAAGAAGTTTGTATTTATAAAGAAATCATTTTGTATTTAAATTTTATCATTTCACCTTATGCATGATAATACATTGAATCTTTATTATTTGAATTATGAAATCATCTGTGTGAATCTGTAAATGTCTCACAGGTGTTATAATTGAAAATGGCGAAGGTTTGCATCTTTAAAATATGACGAATTATACTTAAAAATATTCATTACTGTATTTTAATATCTATCGATTGACTACAGTATTGATACAACCAATTTGTACTAAATGAATTAATATTACATTAATATTAATTAATAAGACATCACTGTGTTAACATTAGTGAATAAAATTGTATTTTATCAGTATTAATCAATACAATAGTATATCTGATATTATCAATTTTAATTAGTACTAGTAACAATAATAATAATGGCAGATAATATTATTTAAAAATGAAATTACGCTTAATATTAATATCAGTTACATCGATATCATTCACAAGAGTTATTAATAATTTTTAATTTAACATTAATTAATATTCTTATTAATGGAATATTAATTAATATTAAATTTCTGTTCCTAATAATATGACGAATTATCCTTAAAAATATTCATTATTGTATCTTAATATCTATCGATAGACTACATTATTGATACAACCAAAATGTACTAAATGAATTAATATTACATTAATAATAATTAATAAAACATCACTGTGTTAACATTACTTAAAGAAATATTATTGTTTCAGTATTAAGCAATACAACATTATATCTGGTATTGTCAATTTTAATTAATACTAATAACATTATTAATAATGGCAGATATGCAGATAATATTATTTAAAAATGAAATTACGCTGAATATTAATATCAATTACATTAGTATCATTTATAAAAGTTATTAATAATTTTTAATTTAACGTTAATTAATATTCTTAAATTAATAAAAGAATATTAATTAATAGTAAATTGCTTTTCCTAATAATATGATAATATACGTAAAAATATTCATTATTGTATCTTAATATCTATCGATAGACTACATTATTGATACAACCAAAATGTACTAAATGAATTAATATTACATTAATAATAATTAATAAAACATCACTGTGTTAACATTACTTAAAGAAATATTATTGTTTCAGTATTAAGCAATACAACATTATATCTGGTATTGTCAATTTTAATTAATACTAATAACATTATTAATAATGGCAGATAATATTATTTAAAAATGAAATTAAATTTAATATTAATATTAATTACATTAATATCATTTACGAGAGTTATTAATAATTGTCAACTTAGTATTAATTAATATTCCAAACAAAGTATTGACACGATCACGATATTATACAATAATTTAACTTTCGAAGGTTAAATGTATACCTGTAAATTATCAGCTAAGAAAACTTAATAAGTCAATTATGCTGTTCGACGGAGGAAAGAATGATTACCAGATAACGAGGTAGAAACTTTATCGGATAAAGAGCATATGATTTGTGAGTTGGAAAAGTCATGGCGGAAGTTATCGATTGCGCGCGTTCAGATGCTAGAAAGTTCGGTTATCAATGGCGTGATTAATCAAGTCACCATTATAAATGCTTCATCTGCAAAAGGAAACAAAAACACCTCTGCTTCTCGGCTCTTCCCTCCATTTTCTTTTTCCTCCTCTCCCTCGTCTTTCCTTCTGCTTTATTTTTCAGAAATATAAATTCCAAATGAGAATGTACCGGCGCACTAAATCCCAGAGATTTAGGGTATCGTTAGCTTCGAGCATTTGCATTTTCTATGTTTTATCAAGGACGCCTTATATTCGAAGGGTTTCGAGGCTTGGTTAGATATTGCACAGCGTGACAAAGATCTGATGAATCTAGGTCGGCGCAGCAATAAAGAAATGGCACTTTCCTTCGTACTTTAAATTTCAAATTGTTGACTGCGTTGCTGGTTGCAAATAAAATGCTGCCTCCCTTTTCTCCTGAGCATTCATCTTCTCCGAGTATAAGAATTGACCTCGCGGAATTATAAGAGAATCTCCAGAACCTCGTTTCGAATGTAGCTCACGAAAGCTACAACATTTTTTTTTATTAACTAAGAAAATACGAAAAAGGTAATCGTTCCTCAGGAAGTCGTTTATTGCCAGGTGTAAAGTACTTTTACCATCGCTGGGACGAATGACGTGCAGGGAAACTGATATTTCGACGACGTGGTTCTAATCGGTGATATGACCGGACGTGTTTCTCATTCTACGCGAAAAACCGAGTCGAAAATGTAGAATAAACTTTTCTCATCCGAGTCTTGGTTTTCGAGAAAATTGGCTTCGAATATTTGCTCCGCGTGGGTGCACTTCACTACGTCGCAGCTGCACGTATATAACACTTTGTGTGCTTCAACGTGTGCTTTTAATAATCATGAATGTATTAAATATATAGGAATTGAAGAAACTATAGTATAAAATATTAAGTAAAATCTAGCCAAAGCTTGATTTATTGAAAATCCTCAATTTATTAATAGTAAAAAAGATTATTAATAATCTAGCTTCAAATATAAGATAAAAAGATAAAAAATGTATTGAAATAAATAAATATAATATAAATAATATTGTGAAATAATTTACTAATAAACATAATTTATTTTCTTTATTTAAATTTATAAAAATGAATGAAAAGATTCATAAAGTTAAAATTAATAAATTAAATGAATCAAATCTTAAACTTAAATTTGATAAACAAAATCTTCAATCTAATCAATTAATTTTAAATAAAAATATAAAAGTTAATGAAAATAATAAATTTGAATTTATATATAAATAGAATTAATAATTCTCTTAACATTTTAATTTTTATACTAATTAAATCAATTTTTTTATTTTGTTGGCACTCTTTGTGTGTGTATTTATTCTATCGGTTTTTGGTGTTCATTTACATATTGGTAATTAAGTCTGTTACTTTAGAAACTGTAAAAAATGCTTCCCACTCTATCGAATATACAATTGTTCTAATTAAATTTGCAAGATCAAATTTTGGGGTTTTATTTTACGAAATATTACAACATTCGTTGTTTTTAATTGATCGATGTGTGCACACTGCCTCATCGATAATTATACAATTTATAACACGTGGCTGAATGGAAATGACAACTTTAAAGCAGTCTATAGGGTGATCCTTTAATTTCGTACGTAATTAAGTGCATCCGCACGGAGCAAAAATTTGAACTCGATTTTCTCGAGAAACAAACGTCACACGAGAAAACATCATTCTACATTTTCGACTTATTTTTTCACGCAGAATCACCCCCTTACTGGCTTTACTTCGCTGCGCGTAAATTTCCCGCGTAATTTGCAAATTACGTCGGATATCTTTCAAGGTAGATTGAATATCTAATGAATAATTCTTCACGTCGAATATAACCTTGGAAATATAATCCTTTATGAATTCGAAAGCGGATAATATTCCCCATCGAGGGTCATCGAGACAGTATAAGAGATAAAGGGGTGGGGTGTCTGAATTTTTATGCGAAGACGTTTTTTCCGGGTTAATAATGAAACGTATCGATTCTCGTCGATAAAAAGGACATAAATTTCAATATCATTTTCGAGATCGTCATGACCTGGTTCAACTGCGGAATGCAGAGTGAAACATGGTCGGATTAGAGCGATAGGGCTCTAATGTACATCCCCCGGAAAGACAAGTCCCTGGCTATAATGATCCACGCATTCGATGTTCAAAGGATGGCAGATGCACCGTGCTACGTGATTGTAAGCCAACTCACTACGCGAATTCCGTGAGTTCTAGTATGCAGAAGCCGAGGCGTATCGTAGCTCAGCCAAATATGATCTCTACCAGGGGGTGTTTCATGTGAATCTAAGAACCGGTGCTTTAGTATAAAGCCTGTGGAATTAATGTCATTAACCGAGAATGGAAGCACTGCTTGTAGAGGAATTTTAATTTTTGGTTATTGTTGATAGAGAGATTTTTGGGATTTTGGGATTTTGGGATTTTGGAAAATTTGGGTGGTTTTGCAATAATAATTGAATATTGGTAATCGTACGTGAAATTTTGCTTTATTAATATTGTGGTGGTATTTGTTGTGTAATATTTATTGACACTGTCATACTTGCAGAATAATATTTATTAACAGTGTAATATTTATTATAAAATGTGTAGTGACGATGTAATATTTACTACAAAATAAGTATTGGCAATGTAATATTTATTATAAAATATGTATTGACAGTGTAATATTTACTGTAAAATATATATTAGCGGTATAATATTTATTATAAAATACTTATTGGCAGTGTAATATTTATTATAAAATTCCTATTGACAGTATAATGTAAAATACGTATTATTACATACGTATAATTACTGTAAAAGACGTATTGACAGTATAATATTTTGTATAAAATATGTATTCACAGTGTTATTTTTGCATACTATTTATTAATAATATGATAGTTACGGTGTATTAATTATTAATAATTCTATACACATATGTTGCATGTTGTTCACTAATAATGTAATATTGACTAGAAAATATTCATTAATAGTATAATACCGACTGCGTAGTAATTATTAATAATAGCACAATTATTATTAATAGCACAATACTTACTGTTAATACAATATTATATTGACAGTATATAATATTTACTATAAAATATGTATTAACAGTCTTATTGTTGCATACTATTTATTAATAATATCATAGTTACGGTATATTAATTATTAATAATTCTATACACATATGTTGCATGTTTTTCACTAATAATGTAATATTGACTAGAAAATATTCATTAATAGTATAATACCGACTGCATAGTAATTATTAATAACACGATACTTATTATTAATATTTATTAATAATAGAATATTTATTGCACATTATTTCAGTAGTTATAATTTTTAACATTCAGACGTTTCTGAAGATTTATCAGCCAGTTAATTTATCAACTAATTTATTACGTGTTAGGAAATACGATATAGTTCTATAAATTCCTAATTTACACCTATACCTGTACACACAGTTATCAAAACTATACCTCGTGCTACAAGTACCAATCCTTTTAAATCGAGAGCTCCATTAAAGAATGCAATAGACTGGAAATAAAGGAAAATTTCCCACTCTGACACAGAAAAATCCTGCAATAACAATTTACTGAATTTTCTATTCCCTGACAACTGGCTAATTAATGGTCAATTTATTATATTTATTTATTATATTAATTAACTATCCAATAATTTTCAATTATCCTTTCAACGATAATTAATAACAGCATAATTCCTAGTTCCACAATAATCAATCAATTAAAAGACTCTTTTCGTGGCATTTAAATTCGCCTAACCTATAATTTCACAGTATTCACTCGAATGATATATTACTTAAAATTCTCTTAATCTTTTACTCGAAAAATCAATGCATTCGGTGTGTATAAACGTTCACAATGCACATAAAGCTCTTAACAATTTCAATCAAAGATTAATACCCTTGGCTACTGAAAAGGTGAAGGTAAATAGAAGCAGTTACATCGATTTCCTTCACTTCAATGCATATTCATTCCATCTACGGATCGCAGTGAAAACTTTCTGAATCCCCGGCCATCATTTATGAACGTCGACGCGTTTCATCGATAAAAGAATATATTCGGCGGCGGAGGCGCATTTATAATTCAATTTACATGAAATGTTTTAAAGTCGACAACTTGCTACACGTCTGGCATGGAGAACCACGACAAATTGTTTAATGTAGCGGCAAGCGCACACCGCGGCCGAATAATACAGGTAACGAAAAAAATCGCTATTTTGTTTTTATCCATCGGAGCCACCCACGCGGATTTTAATTGAAATTCAAAGGACCACACGCTCAAAGGACATATTGTATTTCCGCGGGGGGTGTACGAAATCGTGCCGCTTTCAAATAGCATTCGGCGATCGCCATGAAATTACAACAAATTCGTTATTACGGCGTTTCATCCACGCGGCATGTAAAATTTCAAATATTCACCGTAGTCGTTTTTGTCGACGGGCAAATATGTGCCCCGTGTTTTTCTTTGATGCCGGCGCGAATTTATTATTTATTATGTTAAATAAATAGCCTTTGTGTAGTTTTCCGGGTTCACTTTCGATATGATTTACAGCGGAGGTATGTTTGTATAGTTATTACGTAGTGCGAATAAATATTGATTTTCTTTTTGAAATTTGTCAGAATTGCGAAAAACCAGGAGAAATATTAAATTGTAAAATAATAAAACGTTGAACATTTTCAAAAATAAAATTGGAATATTTAAATGTTTAACATTTTCAAAGTAAAATTGGAATATTGAAATAATTTACAGTTTGAAAAGAAAATTGGAATATTAAAATAATTAACATTTTGAAAAGAAAATTGGAATATTTAAATAAATTTTCACTTTCAAGGTATACATTAATTATACTTGAAGGTATACACACGGTATACGTTACACAAGGTATTGATTGCATTCAAAATTATTTAATTCTTTATAAATTTTAACCCTCTGCACTCGAGAGGTGCCTCTAGGTCACCATTTGATAAAATTTCAAAGCTCGATATTAATTAATATATCAAATTTAAAATAACGTAACAGTGTGCGAGGTATCGAAATTGAATAATTCCACGTGTTAATTATTATTCTATTTCTTCTTTACTGCTCAAAAAATATCATCAGCCTTATGGAAGAAAATTTGTCAACTCGTACCCCTCTTTAGCCAAAAAATCGTCGAGCGCAAAGGGTTAAGTTATTTTTAACTTCTAGTCACAATGATGACAAAATTTTTGCATTTATTTTTATTTCTTTTTGATTTAAAAATGATGAAAAAGGAAAAAAGAAATATGCAAAAGGTTCCCATAGTATATATACTTTATTTTGAAATATTTAACACGTTCCGTGCCAAGCCGCTTTTGCCCGACATGATCTCCAGGCCATTTGTCGTTTTGGTCAAAAATTGATATATTATCACGCAATATGTCATTACACCATCAATTCATAAGTAATTAGCTTGTTTAGAGTAGTTATCACACCGTGTACCATTTATAATAATTTATAACAATTAAACAAATTTGTGTGCTTTGTTCTATACTACATTTTGTATAATTCCTCATTCTTTTAGTGGAAATATATTTTACAGAATTAAATTTGTCATAAGCATATGTTTTCAGCATATTTTCAGTATTTATATTAAATAAATATTTCTGAGTGTACCACCGGTGGTACACGTGGCCTGAAGATCAAGTTTAACGTGTATCACCGGTGGTACACGTGGCACGAAACGTGTTAAGGGTGCAAATAAATTTTTCTATACTACTAAATTAAACTACGCTTACTATAATCTGAATACAACGTTAGTAATCACGTAATTCACATTGTTTTTCCACTAATGAGTATACGTATATAAATTAATAACTGATTTTAATACGTATATAAATTAACCCTTTGCACTCGGGAGGCGACTCTTAGTCACCATTTAATCAGATTCTAAAGATCATTGTTAATTAATATCTCGAATTTAAGATTACCTAACGACGCGTGGAATATCGATGTAAAATAGTTCTACGTCTTACAATTAATTTGCACTTCTTATTTACCGTTTTGAAAATATCCTCTACTTTATGACACAGAGTCTTCGAATCACTGTGTTCCTGTAACGAAAAGATCGCCGAATTCAAAGGATTAATTCTATCCAGCATTTATTACTCGATCAAGTTACTCAACACCCTATTCGAAATCTCAAATCAATTTTCGCTTCTCAATCTCCTCCCTCTACATGGTCAAACATTTCCACTGATAAGTTGTAAAATCAATGACCTCCTATGTTCTTTACACGTAAATTTAGAGTACGTTTTATAATACAAACGACTAATTTCCTACCTCAATTCGCAATTTCTCGCTCACCTAATTCCTGCCTCCCTTTGCGCAGCCTCTGCTAAGAAAATGCAGTCACGGTTTCAGCCCCTTGTGCAGCAAGGATTTAATTCCTGAAGCAGAAGCATCGCGACATTAATCGTTGGTTGAACGGCCCCGTAGTTATGGCGTTGCAGCTTCTAATGAATATAGCATAGCGACAGATCGACTGCAGCTGCACCCACGGGGCTTGCATTTGCGAGCGAAGGGGTAGAAAGGAGTCAGTGTCTCACGGGTGATTCGGGACAGCCGGAATAGAGACAAGTACAAATGTTGCGAGAAATGAGTAAGAGATACGATGCTACCTAG
Source organism: Eufriesea mexicana (assembly GCF_001483705.2). NCBI lineage: Eukaryota > Metazoa > Arthropoda > Insecta > Hymenoptera > Apidae > Eufriesea > Eufriesea mexicana. Next base: position 138,492 of record NW_016908714.1, on the reverse strand, counting down.
GGGGTCATTTGATATCTCTGCATAAAGTAGCGGCGTTGAAATGATCCTGGAATAGAGAAGCGGATGGAAAGCAGGGTTGCAAAGGGTGCGCGTCAAGGGTGCAGCTTTCTACTTCCGACGCTATTACGCCGCGGTATTTACACGTATATCGCGTGAATTTAGTTCCTCTTTCGCTCTCTGAAATTCTAATTTATGGTTATTTCATAGACGATGTCTCGCGGAAATTCTCTTCTTTTGAATTATCGCGGAAATATAATACGAGATTGGTGAACTTCGTAATCTGATACAGCTTATTCGTGGAAATAAAGGATACAATATTATGGAATGCAATAATATTCCCGTATCTGTTCAAGATTGCTTCCAAGATTCTCCGGGGATAATAGCGAACGTTACATAAACTGTACCTACGTATCCATGTACAGTAATACATATACGGATTTAAAGTTAAGAAACAGGATTGAGAATTTTCCATACCTTTTATATTCCGAGATACACAGATGAATGAGATGATACATAGATGACTTTTTATCTCAGGATTCGTTTAGAAATTAGACGAGTGAAGTATATTTGCTGTATTTTGCAGGACGTATAATGTATTATACTGTAGGATGGCGAAACTGGTCTTGAGACACCGAAAATTCACGAAAGAACAAGAACGCAATAACGCAAACTCAAAACTCGTAAACTGATTTAACTTAGGG